>NC_056543.1:13048586-13351616 GCF_910596095.1 Thunnus maccoyii
CTAGTTTTTATGTGCACAGGTTTTGAGACTAATTAAATGCCACATACATGCTCTGCAGGTATGTTAATTACAGCAACAACAGAGACACCTGGCACCACAAGAATAATCAAAAGTGTTTTCTCCTCCATGATTTGGTAGTTCACTTAAAAAGTTTATAATGTTAGCTTAGTAAAACGTCTTGAGACAACTGGTTTTGATATTTCTAAGGGAGGTAAAGATGAGAGGGGAACAAAGAGAGACAAACTGAGAGAGGGAAGAAAGAGCTAATTAACAACTAGACAATAAGTAAGAGGCACTTTTCATCAAAAACAGTGCTGGACGGGCTCATTCAGAGGAGACCATCGCTTATATATCAGTGACATTATCAGAGACAAAGATCTTTTTATGGACTTTTTAGAGGTCAGCCTCAGTGATCCCTTTATAGCAAAGTTTATAGCAGCATAGAAACAGTCTTGTGCCAGATTAACTAACAGAGTAGTAAACCTCTCAAAAGACATCCGTTAACTCTGAAAGAGCACAGAGTTCTTCTCTAAATCTTACATTGCAGACAAAAACACCGGCTGGTAAAGGCTTCGGGGTTGAATGTTAAGCTGTGTTTTTATAGTCTGAGCCAGACCGATGACATAATTTCCTGACCGGCACCAAGACCAACTATAAGGATATCTCTTATAAAAGATCACAAGACATAAAGTAAATCACATAAATCTGATTGTGTTAATTGTTGGCTAGTGGCGGCTCGTGGGACTACCTTTAGATGTTGCTAGTCACTCAGTCAGCGCGTGTTTGGTGAGTAACTACAATTTAGCACTGCTGTGGGTTCAGATGTTTTTGGTCACAGTAATCAGATCAGTCATATGCACAAGGGATGTTCAACAGCGAAACGAAAGTCTTTTCACCTCACTTGAGGGCATGTTTCCTTTCCTCTCCTTGTCTTCTTGTATCTGCTCCCCTACAAATAGTATTTCCTTGCTGTTAAGATAGTGCCGTAAACCTCACTGCTCAGATATCAACAGAATTAAATGCACCAGCTGTTGCTTCTGCTCCATTATTATTACCAATTCGCTAATTAGTAAGTGACTACATGCCTTTTTAGAAGATGAACTATATGTTGCTGTTGCTGCTGCTCCATTATTATTACCAATTTGCTTTCGCTTTACTTCAACTGTTCTCATTTATGTTTACGTTGCTTCTGTCTCTTGCTCCAACAAAGAGACCTGTAGTATGCCTGCTTAGAATCGGTTATAGTGTCAAAATTATTCTTGATTCAATAAATAGAAGAGCGGCAATTATATTTAGGCTCTTACTCCAGTGAATTGTGTACCAAACCATTCACTCATTTCCTTTGTCCATTGAGCTACAATGTGAGACATAACTGGAAGTTAACTGGTCTTGGAAGCATTTTGAAGTCACCCTTAAACACCGGTGCTGCGCTTTTGAAATGAAATGACTGTGGGCTGAATTATTTTCTACACCTGACCAGAGCTGGTTAAAGTTTTGTAAAGTGATGCGGTGCGTGCTGGTTGGTCAACTCGTTTGTTAGTGCTGTAGTTCGCTGTTAATCTCTGCAAGACGAAGGTGAAGTATTTTGTGAATACTCTGTAACCCATTACCTAGAGCTAATTATCAAGTAACTAAATCCTATATGCCTTTTTAGAAGCTGAACTATAAGCTAACTCTAGCATGTGCACACTGGACACCATCCAGATGCTGCACCGCCCTCATGCTTGACTTCCACCTTTTTCTCTCCGGCAACATAGAATCACAATTCTTATCTTCATCTTATTTCAATGTAATTTTTCACCCATATATACAAATATGTTGCAGATTCTGTGATACCACTATGAGACATCTCTTGGATAAAAAAAATGAGTCCTATGTTTTTGTACCTTTATTTACATTTTGGCACATCTGTATCATAGAACTGATTTTGTTCAACCATTTATTCACTGCCTCTAAAACTGCTTCTTTATATTTATATTTATCCCACTGCTTTCAGTTTAATTATAAATCTCAGAGATCACAAGTCTCTTGAACAAGAGAGAATGTGTGTCAATGTGTGTGTGTACAAAAGCCTAATGATTTTATTGTAAGGTGTTATGAAGATTAGCATGACTTAGCTCCAAACTTTTCCCTCACTCCCAGCCTCACTTCTGCATGATTGATGTTGATTGTGGTTTTAACACGCTGTTAAATCGACAGCAAATCGTCTTTAGCAGAGGTCGCATTAGCATAAAGGCCTTCTTGTGGAAAATAAACAACGGCAATGTCTTCTCAAAAACAGCACAAACAAAAGAGGGAGATAATGACATGGCAGCCCTTTAGTAACATCAACAACATAATGGAGTTGGAGTGAAATTAAAATGGATCAGTCAATGTAAATGCCTTTGGTGATGCTCTCTCTCCCTCTCTCCATTTTCTTCTCACAGACTTACGTGAACAAGCTCATATTCAGTCACGTGTATAAATAAGCAAAATATTTACAAATGCAAGAAAATACTGTGCAATGCACCATGAGCATATGCATTAAGATTTGTCTCTGTAAATATATGGTCCAGTTTTTTCCCCCTCTGAGACAAGCAGGCTCTTGAGCATCTCTCACAGTCATATATGAGAGGAAGAGAAAAGCCCTCTCATTTGTTAACAAAACTGAAGGAGGTGGCAGAAGAAATCATGAATAAAATCCCAAACGGGGCCTGAGAGGCTTTAAAATAGTTATTACAGGTATACTCCTCAGATATAGAATATAGCCAGCATATAAAAAAAAAACAGACCACTTTTTGAAATAAAATAAAAAGGTAAAATAAACAATGGTGATAAAAGTAATACTGATAACAGATAACTGGTAAAAAAAAACAAAACAAAAACAAAAAAACAGTATACCGCTATATTTCTAGAGAGGCAGCTGTAAAGATGTTCACACATGCAGCATAGTGAAGTGAGAAAATCTTGCCGTCACACCGTAAGCGAGTAGGTGTTGTATGTATTTAGGAACCACTTTGTGAAAAATGACGAGAGCAAAAAGGCAACAGAATGCATCTTTGCTTTATTACACTGTTGAGTCTACTGGGTATCTCTGGGAGAAGCATAGTCCTCGCCTTTGGCATCCAGACATGTTAGAAGACTGGAATCATGTACCCAATACCTGTGATTTTACACAGATAACTGGCATCTATTCATGGTAAAGACACAATAAATTAAGTTCACTTTAAATGACAGTAGGATGGTTTTGTGTAAACAGAGCTGAGGTGCTGGAAATGTTAATTGCAATCTGCCTTTGAGATCACAAAGGTTAATTTAATATAAATCTGCTCATAAAAGTTTTATATAGAGTACAGTTTTGTTCATTTTCTTTGCTGTAGAAGTAAGTGTTTATGTGATGTGCATGGCAATTAATGAGAAAACTTCTGTAGGTATTTGGGCCAATGAATGAGCCAGAGGCAGGTTGGTCAGCCTAGCCAATGAGGTAATGGGATAGGGCAGTTCTGACCAATGAGAGTGCAGGAGAAAGACGCTCTAACATGTACACACCTGCTCACATCTAACACATCAGATCGTGTGTAACAAATGAGACAGAAGTATTTTATTTAACCAGACTTTGCAAAAATTAATGTTTGATGATAATGAAATATACCGAGCATGTAAATTGACGGCTAAGAAGTGGATAGTACCACAGACGTCAACCCTGTGTCCTTTCTGCAACAGCAAATATGTTTCTCTAGAAAAGTAATGCTGGCTAAATTACATTTTGTCTATACATGAGAAAAGAATGAGAAAATGTTGTTAAGGAAAGTATTTGGCAAGTTGCAAAAATATTGATACTGAACGAATGAGTGAAATGTTCAAAGACAACGTATCTAGTAGGGGTGTGCCTGAAAACAAATACATGATTCGGCAAATACAAACACAAATAATTTTTCTGCCTCAACAAATACAGATATACATACAGATACTGGGCCCTCTGCACATCCCTAGTATCTAGTTGTTTTTTACCCACCAAAATATCCGATCTTGCAGCACAGTATCCGCTAGTAGAAACTACAGCATTATTAAACTTTTTATGGTCATCTTTTGGCACTGGCAGCACTTGCTTAGGTTAGGGAAAGATCATGGTTTCGATATACAGAAAAAGTCTTCAATGACTTGAAGCACAACATATTTATTAACATTTAAGCAAAACCCTGATCTTTCACTAACCTTAACCAAAGTGTTTTTGTTGCCTAAACCAAAGCAACATAATTGGGAATGCAAATTAGTGGTATATGAACGAATTTCTAAGATTTCATATTGTCAGGTGGGGCATTCCACTGAGTTGTGGCTTTTAATATTAAAACATCATGATTGACTGTGTTGAATACTTTACTCAGATCTAAAACTATGGCATCAGCCACCTGCATCGAGCCTTGATTTAATTTGCTCTATTAAGTGCAAGGTAGCAGTTTCAGTGGAATGATTTGCTCTAAAGCCAAATTGCTTACAATGTAGACCAAAATTGCTTGTACTTATTGGTCTGTAGTTACTGGCTTCAAGGCGGTCTCCAGATTTAAAACAATGACAATGGCACATTTCTAGTTATCAGGGAAGGAGCTGTCTTTACAAGTTAATGAAATGAGCAACTGGGGGAGTTAAAATATCTTTGTTTGATTTAACAAACATTTTGTCAAACTGGAAAGCATCTCTACTTTTGGAGCTTTTTAAGTAAGCTGATGATTTTGTTTACTTGTAACTCATTAGTCTCTACTAGCTTGAAAACCTGGCCAGTAGTATCAATAGGAACAATATCCAGTTTCCTTTGTTTTTTTTTTTCCTAGATCATATACAGATTCAAGAAAAAAAAAATAGAGATGGAAGCAACAGCAAGATAATCTTCAATTAACTTTCCCTGTACTTTCAGTTGAAAATCTCTTAAAAATTTTGGGTTACTTCTTGTGAGATTATCAATGTTTTTCCAGATCAATTTACTGTTGCCTTTTGCCTCATTCAAAATATTGAGATAAAAATGAGATTTAGCTTCTCTGAGCTCTTGGATGACCTTGTTCCTTGAACCTTTCTAAATCAACATGTCAGTATCTCTTCTAGTTTTAATTGCCTTCCTTGGTGCAGCATCTCTAGATTTCATTAGTTTCACCATTTTTTCATTAAACCTAAGTAAATTGTTTTTATTTTTAGATTTTATCTGTATCCTCATATTAAATCTTTCCCTCAGAGAGTTGATTGTGTGTGTAAAAGTATCACAGCCATAGTACAGATCATCAGAGAATAGTACATCATCCCAGTTCAAGCTGTTAATTTCACTGACAAAGTCTTCTTGGTTAGCTCTGGGTATGCACTGAAGGATCATTGTCTTAGTTGCCATGGTTTAGTCAGTTTTCTCACACATAGGGTTAGGTTATGATCTGATAAGCCAGTGATGAAATCATAACATCTAGTTATTCTTTCAGGTTGGTTTGTTAGTGAATATCAGCTCAATTTGTGTACTGGTGCATTATTCAATCCTATTTGGGCCTTTTACTAGTTGTTCTAGTTCTAATTCTTTGTTGAGATTGAATTCTTTTAAAACTTCTGTGAGTTGATCAAAGCTGCTGCTGCTCAACTCAACAGCATTCCACTATTCAAACTCTTAATTGTGTATTCATTATGGTGGTGCATAATTAAATATTCTATTAAGTGTTTTGTTCAAGTGTTGTTTTATTAATTATTTATTCATTTGTTTTTTTGTGTGTGTTTTCTAATCAGACCTGTTGAAGGAATGATTAGTTTTGTTGTTTTGTCTAAAAAGAGCTACTTCACGGTGAGAAAACAGTGTGTGCACAAGTGTGAGTGTGTGTGGGTGGAGTGAAGTGAGTGGAGTGAAGAATATCTACGAGTGGGTGGAGACCATGCACATGTAGGTAGGTTAAGTATTTGCAAGCCTCTCTCTGTGCAGCTAACTTACAGCCAAATCACACACATCAATGATTTGTTTGACATAAAGATGATTTTGTGTTTCTCTGTTGATTATTTTATAGGAGGTTCTAATCTTGTGTTTAGACTTTCTATGTATGTAGATATATGTTTTAAAACATCTATACATTAGACCTTAACATGCATTTAGCCTCCACTACAGCTCTGATTATGTACTATTACTGTTATTTAATCAATATTTAGCTAATTTTAACCTTTTAACTAACCCTAACCCTGAATCATATTACTTCAAGTCCAGGGTGAACAGGATTGTGGCATGTGTGTGTCTGTGTTTGTCAGTGTGTGTTCAATAATAGCTTCTTTCTTGCTGCTGTAAGAGCCAAATGTTGAGAGTTGAACTTGCCTTCAGGCTCAGCTGCCTGGCATGTAATGTAACACACTTTGTCTGTTGTGCCAGCTCTCGCCTGTGCTGATTCTCCAATGGGAAATCAGTTCAATTTCACCTGAACAACATGATGCATGATGAGATGTCTGAGACTGTGAGTGCTGATGTCTGTGTTATATAGCTAGGTTAAAATAAGCACTACTCTTCACCTAGTATTCTCCTGCTGAACCTCATTGGATAGGAAGACTAACATGTACAACCACTATAGCATTAACCAAATATTAAATCAACCAAAGTTTGACGTGAGGATGACAACAATATTCCATCAAAATGGGAAAAAGAGTTATGTTGTCAGGGTTACAGGATTACATTCAGAGTCAACAATGACAAAACTGATCGTCCCGTGGTTCTTATTCCAAGAGAGTCAAGTGAGTCACAGCTAATCATGTGCTTGTTAATATCAATACTAATCAGTTATTTTCCAACAGTTGTTCATTTATTTTTCATTCCTTTTATTTTGATAAACAGCCAGTATTGGCACTACAACCGACACATGCAGAATAGCAGCTGGTCTGTCTGGCTGACACAACACTTTAAAAAAGCAAACACCTATACAGCTACTTTGATCTGGCTCTGGGTGATGGCATGTAGTGCTGGCACAGACCACCTCCACCCAACGAAAACATCTTTTACACCAAAGTGTCGAGTGACATCCCTTCCATACTAACAATTAGAAAATCAAAGAGAAAATGAAAAAAAAGAACAGCCAAGCATGATCAGCCTTATGGTACGTTTGATAGTCTCTGTGTGAATTTTGAATCATTTTGCTTGTTAGTGAGACAGAATAACCATATGCATCGTTGTAATGGCAGAATCTAACATAAATGCAACAGTCCTGAATAATTAATGACTCCGTTGTAAATAGAAAGAAGTTGTTTTTTATTATCGATACTATTACTACTACTACTTCTATTACTATTACCACTACTGCTAATACTTCTAATAATAAATCCTGAAACATATTGGATTGTATTAGAGGTGGACCACATTCACTGGATCAACTCTAATGTTTAATAAAATGCTCTCATTTGTGGGCGTATAATCCAAATTTACACACACTTCCACACACAGATGAGCAGGCAGTATATCCTTTTCAGATAGCTCTCTGATCTATAGAGTGTAATAGTGTTTAATAAGGCTGACATTACGCTGGGATAATCCCACTCTCTCATGCACCGACACACAACCAATTCCATTTCCACTGCCTCAGCTGTTTTCTCTGTGCTCCAAAAGCTCATTTCAAGAAAAGAAGGCCGGGGTGCAAAAAGAGGCCTCAAATATCAATTACCACTGATGGGAGAGAGGGGAAAAAGCTGATGGATGCTACATTTCCTCAAATCCTTTGCTATTCTATTAATTTTAGTTTAATATATTTTTTCTAATAGAGCGATAACAGCATATGATGAGGAAAAATTAATACTGATTGGTTTAATATGAGACCTAGGAGTGGCAAAAAATGCAGAGCCTTCAAAAGATGTGAGGACATGTGTATGTGTGTATCCAAGTTTATACGTGTGTTGACAGAAGAAAATGACAGTTTGATTCTATTGCATGTAGGGAGGATTCAGGGAGACTTCTGCAACTACTGGTTTTGAGTTTCATTTCCAACACAGGATGTATTTAACACACTTTAAATAAAAGAAAAATTATAGTGAAAACATGTTAACAAGATAGATACTAACATCCACTTTCTCACAGCATGCATAGAAAAAACACACACCATCTATTAAGTTACAAAGAAGAAATAGTGACTCTTGTGAGGAAACAAAAAAAATTGAGCCACATCTCAAGTCCTCAGGAAAGCTGTTTTAGGAAGCATAAATACTAAAGGCAGTTCAGCAGACTTCACCAGATTTTACAGATGGGACAACAAGGAGAGAAGTGCCAAATGAACTGAGAGGTGTGTTTGGCTCATAGCTTTTAACCATGTCTAACCTTGTGGGACCACGTAATTCATTGCAAAGACAAGCAAAAGAAAAAAAACTTGAAAAAATGTAGTGTGTAACAGGGGTAATATGCTCTCTTCTTTAGTCCCTGTCAAAACTCTCCATAGTCTTGTGAGGTCGGCTATTATAGTAGTTCTTCCTTCTTTGTCTTGGTCAGACCAACAGACTGCACCTCTGTTTGGTCTGTTTTCAAGAGATGAAAACTGGAGCACACCCATACTGGTGTAAGTCTGTAAGTGTATCAATGGGACAAAACATGTTGAGAGGCATACCACCGGGCTAATTATGGTAATGAACCTCATGTTCCTGTACGGTATCCAGTATGTCTGGAAACATGTAGAGATTAAATAGAAGAGACTATGTGAACAAATTCAGAGTTGCACCCAGTAAGACAAAATATGATTTTTTCAGTGGATCAAAAGTGAGTTGGGCTTCTTACTTACTAAACACAACATGTCATGTGGCTACACTGCCATCTGGTCTGCGGTAGTTACTGTTGAGAGAGAAATCTGTGTGTCTGTTTCTCCCACAATTCTTGTTATTGTCAGTAAAATGAGTGGATTTTGGTGTGAAATTCTGAACCTATAAAGAAACTCTTGTTCTTTGATTCTGATGCATTTACACCTTTATTGTTGTTGATGATTCAGATTCTCAAAAGGGGCGTATTATGCATATTTCCAGGTCTATATTTGTAATCTGGAGCTTTATTGGAATATCTTTGTATGATTTACAGTTAAAAAACTAATTTATCTCATACAGACCCTTTATGCATCCCATCAGTTAGCTCCTGTCTCTTTGAAATTTGCAGATGACACAACAGATATTGGCCTCATCCGAGACAGAGAGGAGTCTGCATATAGTCATCTGAGGTCTGCGTGTGCAGCAGTGTAAAACTGAGCTTTAGTTCAGTCGTCAGTAAATTCAATAAATTTAGTAGTAGTGGTTCAGTAAGTTTCACTTGAATTGAGAACATATGCCATGCCCTCTAAAGATTCTTTATGACAATATATACTCGTTTTTTGTTTTTTTTGTCATATCAGTTCAGTCAATGTCCACCTCCAGCGAGAGAGCAACACCTGACCATCATGAGGACGACATGTCACCCACTACCTCAAGCAGCAGTTTCACCACCACTACAAAAGATTTGACCACATCTGCACACACTGCACAATGGCCAAGTGTCCAAGGCCATGCTGAACAGTGCAAAATAGTAACAAGAGGACCTGTACAGGTCAAAGATATAGTTTTCACCCAGAATTCTAAGAAAAATCCACATAGATTTGCAAAGGAAAACTACTAAATGGTTTGTGGCTTCTGTATTCAGTTAACACAGACTCAGTCCTCTGATTTGCGTACAAACTTTTTGGTAAATCGGACAATACCCTTACCAAAGGGGGATTTAGAAATTGGAAGAACCTAGCTAGTCACTTAAAGGAACATGAGTATTCAGACACACATTACCAATATAATGAGTTGGTATGAACTCCAGATGAGGGTCAAAATTAAGACAGTCATGGATCAGATCAACCAGGATTTGATGCACTTTGAAGTGCAGCACTGAGGAGGTGTAATACACAGAGTGATTGCTATAATATGTCACCTAGCTGAAAGGAACCCTACTTTGAGAGGGCATACAGATTTCCTATATGGCCCACATAATGGCAATTTCCTATCACAGGTGGAATTTGATAAACCAAACAATTTGATCCAGTCATGAACAGACATTTGAGGAGGATTCAAAGAAAAGAAATAAAGGTGCGTTACCTCAGCAGTCAAATTCAAAAGGAAACCATAACACTAATTGGAGACAAAATAATTGAGATAAAATAACTGAGATAGTCAGAGAGGTGAAAAAACAAAGTACCTTTCTGTCATAATGGACTGTACTCCTGACATTAGCCACACTAAACAACTTTCTACTGTCTACTGCAAGCCATCAGTTGGAGCATCTATCTCTGAACATTTTGTAGGATTTGTTGATGTTAAAGACACCACTGGAAAAGGTCTGTGTGACATGTTTCTGGAGCAGTTGGACAAGCTCAACCTGAACATTGCAGACTGCTGTGGACAATCATACAATAATGGGAGCAACATAATGGGCTGTAGACAATGGGTTCAAGCAAGAATATTGCAACACTTAAAAGAGAAACACTTAACAATTTCAGGGAAAGTGGACTTGCTGCCTCTCCAACTGATGCTAGAGACATAGCAGAAAACCTTGAGATTGACAGGACATTTCCTGAAAAAAGACAGCAGAAAACAACCCGGCAGTTCCTGTATGAGATTCCTTTATGAAAACCAAACAGAGAGTTTTTTCTGCCCCTAGTGGACACAGCCCTCAAAAGCTTAAATGACAGATTTTCGAAACTGTAAGATGTCCTTTATGGTTTCCTATCCTCAAAAGAAAATACGTCAAAGACTTTTCAGAGTGGCAAACTTGCAGACAACTGCAAGAAACTGGAGAAAACACTACACGACAAAAGACTTTGGTTCTGGAGGTCAGAGCTGCTGTCCATGCCTTTTCTGACCATGTATCTTCCTCCCCAAGAGAGATGCTTGATTAGATTTACAAGGAGCAACTTGTGGATCTCTATGGAAACCTCAGCATTGCCCTTCGTCTGCTATTATGTAACTCTTCCGGTCACTGTTGCCTCTGGAGAGAGAAGCTTCTCAGCTTTTAAACTCATCAGAACCTATCTCAGGTCAACTGTGTCCCAGGAGAAACTTTCAGGACTGGCTCTTCTTTCAATAGAGCACAAGGTGCGAAGGTCTTTGGATTTGGAGGACATAATGGCAGCATTTTCACTAGCTAAGGCAGCATTTGTAGAATCAATGGTTAAAGGATGTTGATGAGCATTGGCCTTATAATGTGGGTTTAGTTCCCTAAGAAAACTATTCAATTTTAAGATATATATGTTGTACTATTTTTATATTGTTTATTTGAAGTTATAATAAAATTTAGTTCTATATATTTCTATAGTGCCAACGTATTACATTCTACTAATGTGAACACTGGCTCTTTTTCAGTAGAGCGCAATTTTTGTCATTTGACAAAAATCTTTTGATGTGGACATAGTGGCAGCATTTGCACTAGTCAAGTCCTGTAAGTAGCATTTGTAGAATCAGTGCATGTGTTGATTAGCACTGGCCTTATGATGTAGGTTATTCACAATGTGACAATGTTGAAGTTATTTATTTCTTTTTTTTAGGTTGTTATTGTTCTGGTTTTAATGTTCTTTATATTTATATTTTGAAAACTACGAGGTTTTTCATGTTTTTTATATCTATATTTTGAAAATTCTACCAATGTGAACATTTGAAATAAGAAAAAATGTTTAGATTTTGTACATTTTTTGTTGATATCAGATTATTTATAACATAATGGTGATGAACATTGGTTGGAGGCCCCAACAGACTCTAGAATTGCCACTGACAGGCAGAGAAATCACCACAGACCCGTCACACCCTGGACATAACCTGTTCCACCTTCTCTCCTCTGATAGGCACAACAGAAAACTGTAAAACAAAACCACCAGACACAGGAACATTTTTTTCTTCCTCACCACCACACTTATGAACAGTTAACTCAGGCACCTTGCAGTAAACTTGGGACACTATAATACCCACTGTACCTACTATACCTTTTTTCTTTCTTTCTTTTTGCCCATTTAATATTTATATCATCACTCTTCACTTCTTTGCACTATTTGTACTCTGTTTACAGTTCACAGAAGCAGTTTCACCTGTATATAGTCTTTCCTTGTGTCTGAAGACTGTTGTGTTGTTATTTTGTGTGAGTACATTGAGAGCCACTAAACTGGAGTCAGTTTCCTTGTATGTGTAAACATACTTGGCCAATGAAGATGATTCTGATTCTGATTTAAGAATGAGCCCACTCTGTTTTGATTGGTCAGCTTCTGGAAGCTGCGTCATGGCCGACTTCCTGCTGCTTGGGCTAAACAAACCATGCAACAAACCATAGTAGAAGGATTTTACTGCTTTTCTCGTTCTTTACTCAAAATGTCAACTTCTCAAATACATCTGTACACGTTTGAGCCAGAATCTGATCTGAAATATGAGAGCAGACAATGCAAACAACACATGGAAAAACCTTAGCAACAACCTTTACAACGAAAGCCAGTTATGGGCAAAAAGAGAAGAAGAAAAAAACTGTAATTTCAGAGCAGGTTGAAGACGGGGCTTTTGAATTGCAGGGAGCATTTCTACATAAGTGAACCCCACGTTTTGAAAGTTTGACCATTTTTAACATATATATCAGACATCATAACAGTATATAAATAACAGAAAACCAGAAAAAAGCACAACATGGCCCCTTTAAAATTACCCACCAATTGATTTCAAAGGAGGACAGTTTCAGCGACAATAATAAAAGATGAGGCTGTTTTGGCATGTAAACACAAACACTTTCTCTGCCCTATGGCTCAATAAGTGAATGGAGAGCGATAAGGTGTGTATGAATTAATCATATCTTGGTGTATTACTTTCAATATTCTCTCGATCTCTCCAAAGCTGGCTCAAAGTCGGCACACAGCTCAGGCTTTTACAAATCACATCGCTGTCCCCAGTTTGTGTAATTAGTTTAATGTTATTGCATTCGCATGGAACAGAGGGTGTAAAATGTGTTATTGCTTTTTAACCGAACACAGTGGGTAAACTAATGTGCTCAACATGATCAATAAATCATATCTGAGCACATCAACTCCCTGCCAACTGGAAAATGAAGCAGTGGCTGGTCCTCTGCGTGCATATGAAATAAAGGTGTATACAGTGTGTGTGTGTGTGTGTGTGCGTATGTAGAATATATTTTGTTAATTTTGTGCATGTCTACATTTCATACACCTTGTTCAATGTAATGAGTACCTTATTGTGCTTCAGTGTTAGTGTGTACTGTGAGTGCAGGTGAGTGTGTGTGTGTATGTGCACTTTAGAAAAAGGTTCCTCACATCAGTTTCTTAAATTATACAAAAATAATACCAGTTAAGAGCAGTGCCACATGTTCTCCACACTCTTCTCATTGCTTGTCCTGTGCTCCGCTCCTCCCACGCTGTGGGCGGCTGAGGCAGTAAGTCCACTTTGTAAAAGCCTCCTGCAGTTCGCTAATCATATTGGCCGCCGGCTACCAAATTAAAGCTGTCACTGTCGCTGCTGGACACCGTAGGTCCCAGCAATGTGGCTTCCAATGGTTAAATGGATCCACCATAAGGGGCTGTTCCTATCATAGTCTGTCATACAGATATTGCTTTCATGTGAAGGCTTTGTGAATTCAATTTTTGGTAGATTTTCTTGTTTTCTCTCCAGATGGAGGATTAATGTCACATTCAACCACATACAATGTGTTACAATGTTGTTAGTGTGGCTTCAGTGTCTTGTTCTGTTTGCTCAATAGGGCGTTTATCAACAAGTTTTTTCACTTGGGAGGCTACGTCAACAAACCATGAAAGAAGTAGGATTTCACTACTTTTTCTTGTTCTTTACTCGAAATGTCAACTTTTCAAATACATCTGTACATGTTCAAGCTGAAATCCGATCCAAAATATGAGAGTAGACAATGTAAACAACCCATGGAACAACCTTAGCAACAACCTTAGCAACCATGGCTGTGGTACGGACGGCCATTTATGGGCATGCGCAACGAGCCAACGTCAACTCGTTAGGAAGATAGAAAAAAATATTGCAAACAAAGCGTTCAGAGCAGGTTGAAGCCTGGGCTTCTGACTTGCAGGGAGCAATTCTACATACAAGTGTTGGAAGTTTGACCATGTTTAGCATAGATATCCAACATCATAACAGTATATAAATGACAAGACTTACATAAGACTGGCATAATGTTGACACAACATTAATGTAAAGCAGAATAGTGGTGAAGCAGCTTTCAGTGATCTCATAATACCCTGTGCCTGTAGGAAAATCTAAAGTTCCTCTTTGGTTTAAGACATATCTAAAACGTCTAAGGCTTGGTTAGACCATTAATGTGCCTTTCAATCATCTTACAAATACATGTTGGTTCATTTGTAAGTACTGTTATACTGTAGTATCATCAGAAGCAAAGGGAGAGAAGCTATGTGAAACTAAGAAAAACAAATACAAAAAAACTCAAACATTTTTCTGCCTTCCCACAAACCCTTGAGGAAAGAGAAAGAGTTTTCAAAACAGTCCTTGATAAGTGCATCTAAACTTTGACATTTTTGTTATTTTGAAGTAGAAATCATACTTTGTAATTTGTACGCTTTGGAAAATGTTGCAGAGGCAACAACAAAAAATATTTAAAAGATTTGATTGGGAGATTTGATAAGCAATAAATGGTTGTTTGCTGAAAAACATTGAAGAGCAGCAGGAAATATGGGGAGAAAGATAAAGTGATTATATGACAAAGATCCCTAGCAGGAGTGAAACCAGGGCCATTTTAGCTACATATGTTTTAGCTTGTTAGGCTGTCATCACCCTGACGCTTTTGTATACATTTTGTTTACAGCATCGTCCAAGCTGTCATGTCAGTTGTTATACAAAGAGGTTCAGACTGAGGAGCCGAAAGTGCACAAATGAAGTGATTCAAGAGCCAAATATGAGGTTGTCTCTTTTTCAAAGGCTTTATTACCATGATATGTCTAGCTTCACACTGCAGGGAACTGCTTTCTATTCACTGAGTTTAGTGTATTTGCCATAATGTGGCTATGATGCTGCTCAAAGACTGCATAATAAAGTTTAATACAGTCACAAGGCTCTAGGGCAAGGTTTTCTCTCTAGCAGGCATACAGTATATCAAAATAAGCATATTGAAATCATTTAAAAGTTGTTGAATGTGCAGCTCTCCAACAAGTTCACCGAGCCAAAAATCTCCCTTGAGCCAACGACCGCCTCTGCTACATAAAAGACAGAGACTGAGAAAAAGAGATATATATAAAATATGTCATGATAAAGAACTGAGGAATCCTTCTGTAAATCACAGCATAGTTAACAGTAACTCCACCTCTAAATAAAATGCAAACATAAGACAACATTGCTTGGTAAAGGGATTTAATTAAGTACATATCTGTGTACTTCCCTTGCAATTAAACCCCAGTGGAGTCCTCCAGCAGTTCAAACATATTAGAAAAATGCCTCATGTCAGAGGATGATGCTGCAGCCCATTAGCCTATCCACAGGCACATAGAGGGTGTGGAGAAGAATAAATATAGTATAAGGCTTAATTTCTGTTTCAAGCAGCACTTAGGCTGCAAGTGTGTGTGTGTGTGTATGTTTTCAGGATCAACTCCATAGATCCAATGTAATTAGATCAACACAGAATATGGGTAGGCCTTTGGCACATAGTAGCATCAACATATAAACACTTATGAACACATAAATATGCAAACATAGAAATACACAGTCAATACATATATATATATATATATATATATATATATATATACACACACATATACATACTTTACCTATACTCTATATCCTCCACCCACACACAGACACTGCAGGAGAGTTACAAAATGAAAACTCCCAGGCTATCTTCTCTCCTGTCTCCCTGTTAAAACATTGCTTAATGACAGAGCGGGGGAGAGGAAGATTTTTAATTAGCCAGCAGAGGAAGCTTCATTAAATCTCTCTGCCGGCCTCTTTCGTCCTGCCAGGCGCTGTCCTGACACAAAACTCTCTGTGCCATTAGGTAGGACTACATAGTGACGAGAAGAAATCAGATAATATCACTCAGCTTGACACTGCTGATGACAGTTTGGTAATTTTCTTGGTACTATATATCAGGATGTAAATCTTCGGAGTGTCAATGCCGTCAATTGAAACATGTTCTTTAGTTATATACACTATGTGGGCCTGTTTTCATCCATGATTATCTGTTAAAAAAGCATCTGTGCATAGAAAGGACTTAAATAAGTAAATAGTATTTTAAAACAATTAAAAACTAGAACAATCTAAAACATTAAAATCTGAAATTACCAATCAATTCTGTTAAGATTTAATCTCATATATAAGGTCAGATCTATGACTTAAAGCAACCATTTGTAATTGAATTGCACTCTCTTTCACACACACACAGTTTCAGATGTTTCTTCTTTTTCCTTTTCTGTATCCACTGTACTTGCTCGCTAACGTCAATCAAATGGCCAATATGCGATCATCTGTTTACAGCTGGCTCCATAGAATGACCCATTGTATTTTGCAAATTCAAGTTTATGTGACAATAGAGTTTAAATCATTCATCTTCCACATTTTTAACATTTCTATATTTATATATGTATAGTTCTGTGCAAAGGTTTTAGGCAATAGAAGTAAAGTGAGGATGCTTTCAAAACTAATGCCATGAATAGTTTTTATTTATCAATTAACATCATACAAAGCGCAGTAAAGAGAAAATAAAATACAAATACATCAAATCGATATGTAGTGTGAACACACTTTGCCCGTAAAACAACACCATTTCTCCTTGGCACAGTTTTTCAAGGTACTTGGCACATCAATTGTTCCAAGCATCTTGTACAACTTGCCACAGTTCTTCAGTGGATTTAGGTGTCTCAGCTGCTTCTGTCTCTTCATGTAATCCCAGACTGACTTGATGATGTTGAGATCAGGGCTCTGTGGGGGCCATACCATCTGTTAAAGGACTCCTTGTTCTCCTTGCAATGAAGGTAGTTGTTTATGACTATGGCTGTATGTTTGGGGTCATTGTCATGCTGCAGAATAAATTAGGGACCAATCACAGAACTCCCTAAAGGTATACTGCACAATGTGTAAGAATCTAAATATCTAAAGTGCCTAAAATGTTTGCACAGTACTGTATATATAACTGTGGGACTTAGGGAGGCAGTGAGATATTATGCAACCAACAGTGTATCCTGACTCTGAGAATCATGTGTTGACAAATTATATTTGCCTCAACAAACAGTACTCATACACTAATAGGGATTGTCAGTGTTCATATCTCAACAGAAAACATGTCCCAAGACCACCACAATTCTTGACACAACTATGGAAATGAGTTGTGTAACAACTTTATATTCTAGCACTATCGAGGAAGCAGAGGAAGGTAGCACTTTGAGCTTCATCTTTGGAGTGGTTGCTAACAACATGAATGTGCGTTACAGATGATGTAAGTAGGCTTTCCTATAAATACAAATGCACACAGACATTTGCACATCACATGTACCAAAAGGCTTGTGATGTAAATCGGAAGAAGTGTTCGGGCCCTCTCTAAACTTGAGGATCTGTCACAAGTTTTTTTTTAAATTAATTTATTTATTTCCCAGTGATGCCTATTGGAAAGTGAGTGTACATTTTCAGGATGGCCAATTAGTGAGCAAGTCCAAAATAGGGGGAAAAAAAAAAAAAAAATGAGCAGTGGAAAGAGGATGAGCTGTTTGAAGAGGGGGATGAGTAACAGCCAAATTAAAAAAGTAAATAACTTCTATAATATGTGTGCATCCTTGCTCACATACTCATACACACTCATACATAAATATGATCCAATCTACCACTTCTCTCTTTATGTGCTTCGATAGATAGCATAAACAGCTTCCACATCTGTCAAAGGAACACAACTACACACACACTTTTCCTCCTCCTCCTCCTCCCATAATCCTGCCTCTTTTCTATTCCTCTGCCAGCTATCACAGTATATCACTTTATCCCTCCTTCAAAGCTCCCCAGAGACGAGGGTTACAGAGAGAAAAGTGAAATGAGAAATTCCCATTGCCACCTAATTGCATGGCCAAATCGATCCCGTAATAGATTCCTTCTCTCTGACATCCAGTCTCACTGACAGCGCTATCAGACAGACAAATCAGAACACTGAGTGTGTTTCTATGTGTGTGTGTCCGTGTGTGCGTGTGGGCTGCTCAGCCTTCAACATGGCAGGCTCTGGACATCGAGACATCTGTGTGATTGCTTAGAAATGAGAGAAAGGCAGATTGAGGTTCTGCAATACTCACTTCAATTCCTACCGTTTTGTTGGAGATGAGCTCAAATGTGGGCAATCCATTACAAAACAACAAAAAGAAAAAAACAAAAATGGATATATGAGATGGAAAGTGTGAAAGTGCTCAGTAAAATATGCTCTGGAGGGATACCTTGTGTAGAATGGTATGCAAATCCAGATCTATACAGAATCATCTTCAATTGTATGTAGAATCTGTAAGCACGGTTCAGCTGATATAGGGTTTTGCGTTATAGGGTTATGTGTTATATTAAAAATCTATCCTATTGATTTAGTGACTTGCCTGATAAAGTAGCACCAGCAGTTAAGAGCCAGATATTTCGCTCAGGATTTTGTTGGAGACCAGAACAGAGCTAAAAAGAGGGTGCATTATGGACATAGATTTGTCAGGTGGCCAGAAACATGACTAAATGTTGGATGCTGGATGTGTAAATATATTTGTGAACACAACAAGTTTATAAGGTAAAATTTCAGCTTGTTGTGCTTCCCCAAAGTGGCCAAAAATCATATTAAAACAGATTTAACACTAGAACCCCATGGTGGTTTTTCAATTGTATGTAACTATGTTTTAATAAAATATTCATGTTCTCCAGTCTTTGACTTTTCATAAAAAAATGTTGTGTAGTACCCTTTATTTTTAAAAATAATGAAGATGAATCCAGATTTAAAACACAGGCATTTACATCTATAACCACAACGGGGTAAAATTTACCAGCAAATGAGATGCATTTATGTTTATGTTAAAACTAAACTCTAAATTGCTAGGCAATGGCATTCGTTGGAGTGTATGATCTGACAACTATGTGAAGTCATAATTAAATCATAAAAAGAGCAGAGGAGAATGACCAGCAATGAAACCTACGCCAAGTGCCTGAAGAGCAGGAAAGCTGTTTGTGGAAAATGCACAGTCAAGGCGCTGGATGTCTGCTCAAAGTGTGTTTGAGGGACACAAAGTGTTCAAATGAAGATGATTTAGCCTCCTCACAAACATTTATTGTGTTTAAAATTTAGTTGTAGTTAGCTGATTATTCATTCAATTTTGTTTCACCATGTTACCGTTTATTGTTTATATGCAAAGGCAATGCCTTTATACAAAGACAGAACACATTTTTAGTATTAGAAATGCAGTGGTCAGGCGCACAGGTAAATTTTACCCATTGGCGGTCCACATAGGTGACATATCATGGTCATATGAATTGATTTTGAAACAATCATATGTGTTGGTTGGTTCTGCATTCTGTCATTTGAAGTATGAGGACACACCATTGTCATGAGCTGCCCTTTCGTAACAAACTACAGAAAGCTGTGACTCTAACACCTGTTTTCCAGTCGGTGACCCTCCTGTGTACCCAAACAGCTGCAAACCATTTCAAACAGACAAGGATGTGAAACCCCTACTTCTAAACCAACCAAAGCCATTGTTCTTTTCTCCCGTCTGTTTTCTCTTCTCTTGCCTGCTGGATTTCCAAAAGAGGCTGCGATTTCCCCTTCTTGTTCTTTGGAGCAACCTCCTTGAGTGGATCCCACAGAGAGACCAGAGACCTGTGCTCCCTCTTGTCTCCTCAGACTTACAACAGGAAGCCTTTTCTCTTCCCTGCAGAGAAAACTGCTGATGTAAGGAAATTGTCTGCATAAAACTGACCAATGTGCAAAGAAGCACACAAACCCTGGCTCTCTGTCCTTCTCTCTCTCTGTTTTGCTGTAAGAAATGGTTTAAATGAACAAGACACGATAAAGATTTCCCCTGGGAAAAACAGTGTCGAAACCATAAGCTTTGAACTGTGCAAAAATGCTGTTGAACAACGCAACCAACCAAAGGTCTCCTTGTAAGGCTATAACAACATACAGGAACAGCATTAGAAATGCAAAATTTATTCACAGATGTAAATGAAAATTGTTTGCTGATGCGAAGTTGCTATAATGTATTATACTGGCTACATTCCCATACAGTATACAGTAGATTAGACTAGGGTGTAGGTCAGACTGCATCTGTGTCTATATCTGTTGTTTTTTTTTACTGCCATTTTCTTCATACATACTATATCCATAAGTTTGGCTGCCAACAAACAAAATAGTATAATATTTTTTACTTTACTTTATATTTACCTAAATTAGATAACTAAAGTAAGTCTAAATTGGCATTAGGTCTAAATAAAATATGTCTAACTGTTAATGAACTGGGTTGAAATAAATAGTGGCAACAGAACAGGAGGTTTTAACAGTGTAAATATATGAGCCAGAATTGCAGAGTTCTTTCAAAAACTGGAGCATAATGGAAGGAAGATGGATTTTTTTTTTTGAAGTTTTTACGAAAAAAATTAGAAAGCTTGCATGCACTTCTGAGGGTCATCAGTTTCCAGTCTACTATCAAGTTTGGTAAGATGCCATGCAGACTTGAGTATCAGTTCATGAGGTAAAAATACACATGTAAAACATCAGTCAAGCTTCATCCTGAACTGCACAGCTAATTCTGAAAACAAGCATGAACCTCACTGAATGTCTGAATATTAAACTTACAACTATCTACACCTCCATATTTTTAGCCTACAGCCCATTTGTTTACATTCTGGCACACCAGCGTCATTAGAATTCATGCTGCGTTGGATACTAGCAGTTAAACCTTCACCTGGATTACTTTTGATATAGAAGAAAACATCTGAATCTGATGATTATGAGTCAAGATCTGAAGTTATGACGAACGCCTGTTTGTAGGATTTCACAGATTCATGGACGTCTATCCTTGATAGATATCGTAGATCCTGACACCCCTGTAAAGAGTGAATTCCACTGACTGATTGACAAGGTGTATATGATGTCTGTGTGTTTCAATTTGAGTGAGTTATTATTTGAGTGAGAGAAGAAGTGATGTGACATTTGTGGTGAATCAATCAGGTGACAGGTCAAGGAGAGGGGGAGTCAGGTATTACTGTGAAAATTCTCATGTTTTTCACATCTGTTCATATCTGAATAATGTATTCATATTTACACCCTTATCACAAACATATACATATGCATAAACTCTCACATTCCCACATATTCATCTATGTATAATTTGTGTTTGTATAAAAGATTGTACTTAAACCATAATGGTATCTAAGGGGATACAAAATCTGATGACATTTTTGAAACATTTACATTTTTGTGAATTTATTTTTTTTGTTGTTTTTATTTTTGTTAAAGTTTTCTTTGCATCAGTAATATTTGTAAACATTTGGATTAGAAGTTTGAAATGTGATCTTGATAAACACAAAAAATGTCAATTTTCCATCTATGACTGAAATTATGATTATGGCTTTAAATTAATTTTGACAGGTTACATTATCACTCAACAGTGTTTGGTTGTTTCTTGCCACTTGTTGATAAGCAGTTTTTCCACATGAAGCCTTAACCAGCTGCTCTGTTATTATATTTCAACCAACTAATTTCTGGGTTTGCAGCAGCATGTCTTAGGGAGAATAAAGAGTTTTAACTAAACTGCAAAAGCAGGTAAGGGACAAAGTTTTGGTCATAAACTTCGTCTGAAATGCTTTTTTACTCTATTAACTTAGTGCTGGCAGGAGTTGCAGGAGTTCGCTATACCGTCGATTGCAAAACTTCATTCTCCCACGCACCTGTCCACCTGGTGTGCAATAGACAGTATTCAGTTAGGTTGTAGGTGCTGCATAATTTTTCTTGTGAAACCTGACAGAGGTATCTTTTGTTTTCTTAATGAAAGAACCAAAAGCATGGTTAAAATTCAATAAATCTAAGACAAGCATTAGGCCTTTGCTTTGTAGTGCCCTGCTGGTTAATCTAGTGTCCACCCCTCTAAGAAAGTAAAATGCTTATCATACCATCTGCTGTGTGTGTTATGTCAACCAATAAAAAAGGGGCAAAAGAGGACAAACAGGAGAGGAAAGAGACTGGGAATTACAGTACATTGACCAGGTATGTGAGTCAATTTTCACACATTTAAAACATGTTTTTAAGCAAGAAAAATGAGACAGTCCAACTCTTACTTCAGATTGTTGACTTTCAAATACAGTGAAAAGCACACAAAACAATGAAAACAAATGAAAATACAATCTTATAAAAAATGTTTTGCTAAATTTGCTTTGAATTTGCTTTGCCATGTGATGGTTTAAATGGTTTTAAATAAAAAAAACAGTTCACACCAGCAGGTGTGAAGACAGGTGTTGAAGACAGGGTGATCTTAGAAATTGATCGAAATTGTTAGTTCACCGGTATATGAGCAGAATGAAATGAAGCAAAATATTTTATATGGCACTTAACTGTTTTATGAAACAATTTGTAGTCCCAACACACCGTACATTGGCTTTTTAACCAACCTTTTATGTTTTAAAGTTGTCTCACAGGCAATCAGAATCATAATGAAACTGGGGTATAATACTATGAATAATTTGAGGTTGTGATGTAAATATACAATAATGGTCAATGTTCAGACTCTAACGATACTGTATGATGTTAAACATAAATGTAACAAAATCATAACATTTCAGGTAACATTCATTCATTGCATACTTCAATTTCCCAAAGTTTTAACTAAATGCTCTTGTTATCATCAGTCTAGATAAGAAAAATGAGTCTCATGATGT
Organism: Thunnus maccoyii; assembly: GCF_910596095.1. Taxonomy (NCBI): domain Eukaryota; kingdom Metazoa; phylum Chordata; class Actinopteri; order Scombriformes; family Scombridae; genus Thunnus; species Thunnus maccoyii. The sequence continues at coordinate 13,071,432 of NC_056543.1, forward strand.
CATAATGTTACAATGTCAACAAATCAAGATGTGATTTTGTGAACACAAAGAACTGAATTATTGCCTGGCCCCACTGCCCATCCTAATTTCTCCCTGGAGGAGAGATCAGCATCTGTTGGATAAGGGCAGGTGTGCACTGACACACAAACACAAACACACACAAACACACACACACACACACACACACACACACACACACACACACACCTACACACACAAATACCCAGCATGAAGTAAAATTATTCCTTTCATATCCCCACACATGAACTGGACCCCACTCATTTCTGCACCACTGCAACTGAGAGACTGAGACTATGTGTGTGTGTGTGTGTGTGTTTCCTCTGTTGTCTGGAGCTTTGAAAACCACAGCAGCTGCAGGTATTTTTCACTTACAGTGCCATTTCTGTTTAACTCTGGTTGATTGAAAGGAGACAAAGAAAAAGAAACAGCTAGAGAGAACCATAGTGGCTGGTAAATGGCTTCTTCATTGATTCTGTGTGCATGTGCATGTGTGTGTGTATGTGTGTGTGTGTGTGTGTTTGTGAGAGACAGCAGACAGACGGTAGTCGGGTGCAGAGGTTTGGGTCTGACACCTTGGGGTCCTCTGGTGCCCTGACACCCACATACTGTTAATCACTGCCCATGATCCCGCCTTGCTGCTGTTAACACTCAGGAGGAAGGGGCTCCTTTTACAAACTTATCTTAAGCCATGCGGTCATGCACAGAGTCCTGGGGCCAGATGTATAAATCATGCGTATGCACAAAAGAGTATATTGGGTGTTTTCACAAACAGAAATTGGCATCCATAAAAGAACAAAACAAATTTGCCGTCTTCACGCTTAACACCATGGCTGTTATGAGTCAGCTGAGATGAGAGATGCAGCAGAGTGGAGGATTTCAAAGACAGAATTACTCAAGAGATGAATTAATGGATTTAAGATGCATCCATTAGCAACCGCTATGTCAACAGTATTAGCTGGGTGAGCATAATCACTTAAAATTTACATTGCACTGCATTTTTAGATGCTGGTAACAGATTAACAGGAAGGTACCGCTTGCCAAAAAACAAAAAGTGGAATGTGAAGCAATACTGTGACACCTTCTCTTACAATATTAAGTCAAAGTTTGACCTTTTTCTACCTTATAACTGTTGAATACTTTAATACAGACATATAATATATTGCTGTGTTTAGATTAAAAAGGCAAACTCTTAATGTCTATAACACTCTGTAAAAATAAGGGCAGATATATTGTGTTTTTGATATTTTGGCAATATGTTACAGAAATCATGTATTATATATGGCTGTACTGGATATATTACATCATAAAATCTCCTGTATTATTTCATATATTACTGTCTATCATTATCACATGCAGTGTAACAGTCATAAAGTTGTATTGCAAATTACAATTCTCAGTTCTAGTGTGAATAATTTACTAGATCATATTTGTATTATTTGTATTTTATTGTATTTGTGTTGCTCCATTGCATTTTCCTGTAGTACAAAAGAAGAATTTTTGAAATGTCTGGAATGCAGCTTAATATATAAATGTCAGAAAAGGTGATGGCACTAAACAGTATAATTGCAAACACTCCCATTGTTCTCTTTCACCTGCATAACTTTATTACCTGCTGTCACTCTGAATAAAGACAAGGAGAATGCTTCAGTGATGGAGACACAGGCAAATCAATCCCCCATAAAACAAGCTGTATTGGTTTATAAATCAGTTCTCCAGTCTCTGCCTGTGGCTGCTCAATAAGCATACATCAGCTTTAATGTAAGGAGTGGGATGAGCTGCCTACTAGATGCAGCTGCTGATAGATAATAAGCATGCACAACCACATAAGTATACACACACACACACACACACACACACACACACACACACACAGACATATATATAATAATAAATATAAAATATTGCAAAGTGCTCTTTTGTCTCTGTAACTGTTGGCCTTTACTGTAGTATAAAAAAACACTTTGCATTTTTGGAGGTTATACTCTGCGAATTTCAGATGAACCACCCGTTTGACTAGTTGCTGCCTAATGGTGCAGTGTTACCATTACAAAGAGTAATGACAGTTTGAAATGGCTCCACAAAAGGCAATATTCTACCATTCAACTGATTTGTAGCCAAGCACTACCACTTAAATCGCAACCTCAAATTGTGCACGGGTGGAACCATACAAGTATGAGTTCAAAGTGTACACATAGAGAACAAGAATGTACAGCATGTATTTTAACCACATACTTGTTCAGTTCATTCACCTTTCCATTTTCTTCCGTCATTATGCCATTCCTGCTCAATGACTGAACACAATCTGATTGTTAAATTAAATGGGATGTCTGAATTATCCCACGGATGGTGCTGTTTAAACCAATGAGATTAGCTTCCTCTGTGTAGTGGAATATCGCCATTATTCGACTCACTTGGCAAGAGAAACAGACACACACAGTATGAATATCGCAGTGTGGCTGCCAACATTCAAGCCTTAGTGACAGATGCTGTGTATTTGTTTAACATATTGGTGGCTACAGACCAACATTTCTCTCCACTTTGCCTATAGTTAGGGACGTTATATTCAGGGCACTTCATGTGTATTGGTGATGGTGTGTTCCTGGCTAGGGACGGGATGATATACGATTTTATCACGGATCATGTGAATTTCCATTATCGGGATAATCGTGAATCTGCATAATCGTGAATATTCTCATATGAGTGACTTGAAAAAGCTGCCTAGCTCGCTAACTATCTTTCTAGTCATTCCAAAATCCTAAGTCTGTCACCATGGCTGAAGACTCGGCTTGCCCATTGTATCCCCCAGAAAAAAAGTTGAATTGGATGTGCGGAAATACAATAGATTCCAATCTAAAGAACGACAGGGAGATGAGTATTGATGCAATTGATGAAATTGTTGTCTGTACCATTTTGACATCATGGTAGAGAAGTGAAAAATAGAGCCTGATTTACAAAATACAGGAATTATCACATACAATTATTGTACAATGTTGCTATTTTTTATTTATGTGTTTATCGATCCTTTATTTATGCAGGGAAACCTTATGATTTATGATTACCTTATTTAATATAGTTTGATGGTTTGTTTTTTGCTAAAAAGAATGTTCACTAAAATGTGTGTCTGGTCTGAGATGCAATAAAAATTATTGCATCACAGATAGGACACACATTGCCATTTTAAGAGTTTTAAGCATATTTTGATGATTATTGGGATAATATCGTGAATTGCAATTTTTTTGGCCAGGATAATAGTGACATGAAATTTTGATACCATCCCATGCCTATTCCTGGCACAGGATGTTTTGTAACTGCAAATAGGTGTCTTTTCTTTATTATTCCAACTGCACAATCCATGTCTGTGAGTACGCGAGGGTCCTCTAGGGTCTGCATGACGTAAATTTTGTCATCAGAGGGTGTATGTGTAGGCTCTGTGCAGACATCCGTGCACTTCCAATTTGTTGTGACCGTGCAGATTTGTCCGTACAATCAATAGCTGCCGATTTACTGCGCATGTGGGGAACGCAGCCTCCAAGCAGACTCTAGAAAGTCGTATAAACAGAACTACTATACGTCTGTGGTGTCTGCAGCTGTCTGTTTACACCTCCGCTTGGGAGTATATTCGGGGCTTTATCCTTTGAGCTTCAAATAGTGTATATGTTTTAATAGATAATTTAAAGTTACAATAATCAGACACTGTTGAGTTGTCAAAACAGGATCACATGCATCTCAAATGTTGGTAAGAATCATTGAAAACATGTTGATGAGAACCTTTTCTTGGAATCTGGGGTAATTATTTCTTCTTGCGTTTCTCTCATTTAAATATGTTCCCTATAGCTGGGTGTGTGTGATTAATGTTAAACTGAAATATGCAAAGTTTGCATCCCTCATTGATGCAAATTACATTACTGTTCTTGTCAATCATCTGATACTTAGGACTCTCAAGACACTGAATTCTCAACCTGGAAATTATTTCTCAAAAACACAATAGCTTACAAAATGTATGTATTAATTTCTTTTTATTCAGGGGGTCTCTATTATGGATCTGTGAATCAAATGTATGAATTTACTTCACACTGTAAAATTTGGGGAAACAAATATAGTTATATATGACATACAGTACAAAATAACTGACATACCTCAATATGTCCTTTTAACTTGAACTTTTACCTTCTGTAAACCTCGTTTTGGAATTCATCTTGCCTCACTGAACGGTCGAAAGTGGACTAGTAGAGATACAAGAACAGACGGATATATAAAATACAGGCTTAATTCCTAAAACGTCAAAGCAAAATACAAGCCACAAGAGAAGTGAGTCACCATCGTTCCCAGCTACTCAGCTTTAAACTTTCTCCCCTCTAGTTAATCTCAGCATGAAGAAAACCCAATTACAGCTACTCTACTTTATCCATGCCCAAAATACTCTTTCCTATGGCTTAAGCCTACGTTTTAGCCTGATCAATGAAGTTGTCAGCATTAATTCAAACAGATTCCATCCGGTAAGTTCTGGGGTTTCATTGTATGTCTGTACTTGTGGGGGGTCAGCCAAAGTTCAGACCTCAATCCACCTCGAGGGGAACGGTTTCACGCCACGGTCTTCTCTAGAACTGACCCAGTTCTGCTATCACTGCTTGCCGCATTCAATGGCTGGATTAAGTCTATCCATGGTACACTTGTGTATGCGTGTGTGTGTGTGTGTGTGTGTGTGTGTGTGTGTGTGTGTGTGTGTGTGTGCGAGTGCATACGCCTGTGTGTGTGTGTGTGTGTGTGTGCATGTGAGTGTGTGTGTGCATGTGCATGCATGCGTGTGTGCAATTCCACCAGTGTGACTAACAAGCTTGGCTGTTGCAGTCCAGCAGATTGAGAGACACCTACTGCTAGTTAAAGCCTTTCGTACCCTGCGGTCACTGGCTCACTTTTTGCGCTGGTGCTGCTCATATATGGGAAGATAGAGGGATAGAGTGAGGAAGAGCATCAAAGTCAAGTAAAGTCAATTTAATTTTATAGCCCAAAATCACAAATCACTAATTTGTCTCAAGGAGCTTTACATATTGCACAGCGTATGACACATTTTGTCCTTACACCCTCGACCATCAAAGAGGTGATAGTACTGTCACTGTGGTGATATTTTTGTGAAATGCAGCAGAGTATTTGATCAGATCATCATAGTTTTTAAAAACATAAACAAAATATCATGATGTAAGATTTTTTTTTACCAGTCTTTGTGACTTCAAACAACAAAACTGTACAGCACTCAAAATACGCTCACAATAGCAACACTGCCTTACTTTGTCATTCTTCACTTCAGTCACTCATATCTGGGTACACTTCCATGTGCACAATACTGCCATTACAGCAAATTCTGTGAGGCACAATTGCATGAAAGCAGCAAAACTCACCTCAATAATTGCCTTGACATGACAGAAAATAGAACGTTTGATTATCCAGAATGAATGGAGTTTCGACTTTTGTTTAAATTAAAAATGTCCTGCAGTTTTGATAGAGCTCAGATTGCCTGCTCTACTCCAAATGATTTCACTGTCTGAACTTGTAATCTATGTGTAATATTTTGGCCTGTTGTGTAGAAACGAGTAAATTTCAATTTCTGTCACATTTCAGCACCGTGTTCATTTTAATTGCACACATGGCTCATGTTTTGCGATTGTAACAGAGACATGTTTGTGTGCCTACACCAAGCCAGAATGCTTGCATTTTTGATAATAGGTGGTCTGAGCAGGTGGAAACACAAGTACAGTTTCATGCCAGTTGGAGTACCAAAATAGAACTGTACAGTCTGCTCTGCAAAAACAGAACCTCGTCTGTGCCATGCTACCCATCTTGGCGCAAGTAGGTTCGCTCGGAGCCAGGAAAATGTGCAAGTGTGAAGAAATTAACAGGCGCCCAACAAAAGTGGTATTGGTGCAGCACCATCAGGTATGTTCAAGCATATAAATAAAGACTTTTGAGTTTAGGGACAAGAGAACCATCTTTCTTAGCCAGTATATAAGAATTATGTCAATCTTTCAACGACAAACTGGTAGATCCATTACTGCTCCATGTTTTGTCGAACTGCAACACTGATGTCTAAGATGCTGCATGTGACGTGTACACACAATTAAAAAAGCAAAATCAAAAGTTTCTTTGAAGCCAACATGGTAAAAGTCACTTACATCTCTGCACTAACACAATAATATTGTTGCCTTGGAGTGATGATGGGATAAATGCATGGATAGGTTGGTACTGTGATTGGCCAAAGGAAATGATCCCTGTAAACAGGTGTGGAGGAGAGTAACTGTGTTTGATGGAGCTGTGCTCATGCAAACAGTCCATCAGTATGTATGAGAGAAATCTGGATAGTTACAGTGATATCTTAATTAGAACAACTTTCAAAACCCCATCTCCACCCCTCTCGCTAATGAGGGCTGCTTATAAATCATTCATTTTTACATGGCAGATGAAACGCACATATATATTTATGTTTAAATTATTGTACACTAGAGTATTAAGTCGTTTACTTTATGTCTGCGGGGTAAACAAACTGCCACTGAGGAAAAACACAGTCATCATTGACGCTGGACCCCCCATAACCCCTGTTTTCTTTTTTAAAACTGGGTAGAGGCTGTCTCCAGCTCCTAAAATGGGCTTTCATTTATGACAAGTCTTCTCTTCAATCCAGGCCTGTGATGTGTTATCTGGGCCATGTCGTGCTATCCATACCCTTTAATGACTAATTCAGTTTCTTGGCTTATGTACTGAAATAGAACACACACGCACAACAGGGAAAAGGGAAATCAATTGAAATGTTGCAATGTCTGACAGGACTGTGCTCGAGGAGACCAAAAAAAAAAAAAAAAAAGAAAAAGAAAGAAAAACATCAGACGGTGTCGCATGCTTTTGTTTTCTGAGTGAGAGAGTATGCCGTGTCGAGACAGGCAGAAGCTGTATGTATGTATGCAGGGTGCTGGTACGTTGGGGAATGTATTTTTTCCCACTGTCTTTGATCACTTCCCGGCTTTGAAGTAACTCTCAGCGAAGGGGGGAAAAAAGCCAAGCAGAAGTCACCGTAAGTTCACATCGCAACTAGGACTCTCAAAAACTGCAATCTACATAATTTATTCTTTTAAACAGTTAAAATGTGAAGAGATGAGGAGATCTCTAGGTGCCCAACAAACCCACCCCCCCTTCTTGACAAGCCCAATTAAACACTCTCCCTTTCCGCATTTGTTCTCAATTACAGTTTGAAGAGCGACAACATGAAAGCCTCTAATGCTCATCAAGTGACTGATTTAAAGAGAGACAGTGGAACGTATAAAGCACCAGCAATATGGAGATATGTAATTGATATACAATGTAAACGTTGTGCAGCACACACATAAAAGAACACATTCATGCTCATGTACATGAACTCCCACTCACTTCAACATGTCTTTCTTCTCTCCAGCTCTATAAATACACTGCATTTCAGACATTTAGACAAGCCTTCATGTTCCAAGATAGTTTGTATTCATCTGTGTTGTCTTATCTGTATTGTTTAATGTTGTATGTTCTTTCTTTTTGATCGTTTTTTTAATGGATTTCTGCTTGTTAATGACCTTCTAGATGCACACATGTTTTTTCAAGGCTATTTATTTTAGTATCAAATCCTATTCAAACCCTGAAATTAAGTAAAACTTTGATCCTGACATTAAATTTTGGACCAAATATTCCCACACACAACACTATATAGCACAGTAACACTAATTATAACCTTAAACACCAAAGTTGAACTTCCTTAATCTTAACCTATTTCTAATCTAACTAATAATCTCTAACCATTAATTTAATCTCCAACATTACATTTTTCACTGTGAAAAGCTGCCAACACATCCTCACAATGGGCTATCAAATGCAGGTCCTCACAAGGATAAACCTGATTTCACAGACACACAGCATCTCCAGCGAATGATCTAGATTGAACGTCATTGCATCACACAGATCAAAGTATGGAGTACAGTAGCTTAAATCAGATTGACTTGCACAGTGTTTATATGAAAAGATTATGTAGAGCACATTAGGGAAACCGGCAACATTTTTTCCCTGCACAGAGAAATTAAAGATGGTTGCCATGCTCAAATTTTGCATTCCCTGACAGGCTATCTTATTAGCATAGGCCTTTAAAAGCAAAATTCACATTACACAGACAGAATACAGGACAGCTGCTACAGCAGAAAGAAACCAATGATGAAACGGAAAGTCAGAGTACTGGTGTTATACTGTAGTCATTTGTTTCTATTTTGTACATGCTCTGCTATCTAAGAAACTTTGTTACTGGTTTAGAGCCTTGTCAGTGATGCACAGATCCACCAGTTATCTGCTTGTCTGAGTGGTGGCAGCAATTAAGTCAGCTGAGTGCTGGAGAGTGAGGCAGCAGCAGTTAGTGGAAAGATCAAGTTGTGGCATGAGTATGACAAGATGACCACTGAATTTACAAAGAAGACCCCACCACCCTATTTTTCACTGCCACCCACTCTTCAACCTCCCTGGCCTGCTCCAGATGGTGCCTATTTTTCACTATGCCAAGCTGACCGTGGACATTGATCCCCACTGCACGGTCAACACCTATCAGTGGGACAAAGGAGTTCCACATGTCGAGGATACAGTCAAGGTCTGCAGGGTTCGAATACCACGCAATCTTAAAAAAAGCAATTATTGGTCAAGGTATTAATTTGAACTTAAGTTTAACTACTTCACTTTTGAGGTTTTATGCAAATCAATTTTGGCCACAAAACATTCTGGCAGTCTTCTTAATTCTGTCTATTTAATTCATGATGTACAAACCAAAACAAAGACAGAATAAATAAATGATGGGGCGATATATTAAATATTCTGTTTAATTGATTAAAAGGATAAAATCATTCTTAATTAACAAATGTATTCTCAAGTTTCCTGTGCCATTAAGTAGTCACAATGGGCAACTCTGCCTTAGAAAGTTAAAGAACCATGTAAATCATTTAATTATTCTGGGTTTCAAGTTGACCCACACTGGTCCGAGCGATTTTTCAGTCTAACAAAGTTAAGGGTCCCTGGGACACACTAACTGCTTGTGCTTTTGGTTATTAGAATGGGCAATTTCCAACACTAATAATGAACCACGCATACTGCATCCATTATCAGCCCCAAGATAGATGTGTGTGACATGACAGACACCACATACTAATGGAATTAAATTGGTACAGTTTAATTTCACTAAAACTGAAGCTACATTATTAAAAAAAGACTTTGTCAAGAATAGTTTTTTATACATCAACTGTTATATATGTTCCTTCTACTGTATCCTCCTGTGTTGTTGGATTCATCAATTTTCTGATTACTCACAAGACATAAATGTTTTGATTATATCTAATAAATGTTTTTCATTTTCAGAGATTATTTACTGCGCATGTTGACAGCATGTAGTGACACAGAACAGAGTGGTGGGCTGGCAGCAGCAATTTACACTGGGAATTATTCAAGCCACATCAAGCCTTTGGCAGGGGAACTCCACGCCTTTCAGTGGTATATTGAGTTTAATGACAACTCAGGGGAAATATGCATTAGCATACCGTCAGTGTTCAAAGAGCATTCAATTACATTCTTTGTGATAGCTGCAATAGCAAATGCTAATACAATGACGGTGCAGACAACAAACAAACTCGCGTTCAAGTTCAGCCGTACTATATGATATGCATTCACAAAAGTATATCAGTTTTATCGAGTAAAAAACTCAGCTAAATGATGGGTAATTTACAAATATTTTCATGTCTGATGACACATGTTTTCATTTACTAATGTCTGGAAAGCAATGGGTGGGTAGGCAGAGAGAACGATAAGAGGGAAAAGCTGGATTAAGAAATGGTAATGAACCTGCTTTTGATACACCTCAGCTTTGTCCTTAAGAAACTCTTCAAAACTGTGGTGTATGTGTGTGTGTGTGTTGATGCAGAATGAAGTGGGGTTAAATTTATCTGACAATTCAGGATCCACTACCAGCATGCTCTCTCTCTCTCTCTGTCTCTGTCTCTCTCTCTCTCTCCAGACACTCCCAATTAAGCCTGAAGGGCCATGCTTGTTAAACTAAAACCATCCTTTTCTGAAATGTCACAGTGTCTCCCTGCAGTGTGGCCCGTCTGTAAACAGCTCTGTTGCTGATTCCAGCCCAAACCCCCTGGTGCGTCTCCTTGTGTGTGTTTGTTAGAGTGTGTGTTCTGAGAGCAAAATGTTGTCTCTTGCATTAAACACTCACGTGAATGCTTGGGTGCATTTTGGGGCTTTGTTTGCGTGTTGAGTTTGTCGCTGACCACGATGCCAGATGGTTTGGCGTGTGGTACGGTTTAAGCTGTTGTATCTTTGCCTGGGTGTGTGTGTGTGTGTGTGTGTGTGTGTGTGTGTGTGTGTTTGTGATTCATTACGGGAGTCTTTGCCTGTGCATCCCCTCTCTGTGTGTGTGTGTCTGTGACATCTCATTTGGCGGGCTGACAGATTGAAGGATATGTGCTGTAATTGTTGTCTGACTGTCTTCGTGCTGTAATTGAAAATGTCTTATAAGTGAAACTTTCTTCAGGATGTTTATACCAGCATGCCAATTAACATTGGTCTTGTTACCTGCCCAATTACCTGTGTCTAGCTTACGTTAGACACCTCATTTAGTGCCATGCAAGGCTATAGAAAGTGTTGATAACAGAACATGTTGTTGAAGAATTAAATCAACTTATCAAATGGATATTATTTCAGTACACACATGATAGATATATAATAATCTTTCACCTTTTCTGTCCTCACATCATATTAGTCTGAATTTCTTCAATCATTTCACAACATAGTAATTTAAGTGCCATAATATTTGACATAATCTCCTTACAAATGTTCTATTAGAAATAAAATGTTACACACGTTTAAAACTTTTTTTTTTTTTACAACTCAAGTATAAAAGCTAATAATATCCAAGGTTGCAAGTATTTTTAGTCCCCTTATCTTAACATCACAACTTCATAATGTCATTATCTTATCATTATCGTGACCATAACTTAACTATTTCATTATCTTCAAGTAATGGATTATTTATGAGTTTTGTTTTTTGTGTTTACATTGACTTATTAAGACTGTGATAGTGAGATCATTTAATTTTCTTGTTATTTCAAGATACCAAAACAATAAACTAGTGATCCAGTCTAATCTAAATCTTGAGATAAAAAATGGTGGTCTTAATGGGAACAATGAGTGAAGTTTTAAAAAACTATCAGCACATTTTGTGATCTTGAAATGAAGAAATAAGTTGTGATGATTGCGAAACAAACAAACAAAAAAAAAAAAAAACGCAATCAAACAAAAAAAAACAAAACAAACTGTAGCACCCAAATGGAAACATACCAGTGTACACACATAAATAAACACACACAAACAAACTCCGATTTCATTATTCATAGCACTGCAGAGAGCTTTTACACAGAGCCTGACAAACACAGACCTGCTGTAAAACACTGAGTGGTAACAGCATCACCTAGATTGTCTTACACTGAGAGAGATGGAGGGATGGAGAAAGATGGAGAGAGAGCGAAAGAGAGAGAGAGAGAGAGAGAGAGAGATGTATGAGTGTGTCAGTCATTTAGGTAGAGCAAGACACCCTCTTGCATTAACACCAAGGATTGCACATATTGATGTTTGGTCTGTGTGAGTATGTGTCTTTGTGCTTGTGTGCAGGCCTATATTTAGACGGATATATTAGCTGGTTGCCTAGAGTGCTGCTAGCCAGGTGGGGGGAAATATTATACAATATATCTTAAAGAAAGAGGATATTTTATTCATCCCAACACAATGTCCACTTATATCTATGTTAAAAAAATACCTCATTTACAAAATTTGTTATAATGCAGACTATATAAAACCAAATATTGATTTTACAGTCCAAAGAACAATACTCCGCCTGTAATAAAAGGTATAGAGACAAAAGTAACAAATGGAGATAAATTGTGTAAAAAAGCATCTCTTTCTCTGCCTCCCTCAGCTCTTTCTGTCTCTGCCTCTGTTGCCTCTCTTGAGAGGGAATGTGCAACATCCAATATGAAATCTTTATAAAGCTACATTAACTACAGTCAAAGCTAACACATTTCTGTGTTAAGCAACAAGGAGCCCAACGATGCAACATGATGAAATCAGTGATAAAAAGGCTGCATAGTGAATACTTCTACAGAAATTACATCACAAGTGTAGAAAATTCTTCCAAATCTTTATACACATTACATGGGCCCAAGTCTGACATTTACAACACATAATATAGCCTCCGATCATATAACCTTATACATTAGTTTTAGTCAAGTTTCCTTCTCCTCCTTCTCAACATAGTCATTCTAACAGAAATGAATGCCAACGCACACACTGAACAGGAGATTGGCAGCTTTTCTCTATATAAATAATTATAAGAACAGCAGCAGCAACAACAACAGTCATAATAGTATCGAAATTATTATTATTTGGCATATAGGTGCATTTCACCAAAAGAGGACAGTGGCCACTGCTAGCCATTGTACTTCCCATGGTGGTCTGGGATAAGCCACCAGGGATAAGGTTAGAAATGGCCCTGTAGTGCATATATGTATGTTTGTATATATGTTTGTGAGTCCTTCTTAGCCATAACAATAAATTGCTCCTATTAAACTCAGGTTCCTTAGCAACACTATCCAGTGGGCAAGGTGACCATCAAGAGGTCAAATGTAGTGCATGAGCTATCAATAGTGTGTGTGTGTGTGTGTGTGTGTGTGTGTGTGTGTGTGTGAACGAGAGAAAAAGAGAAAAAAGAAAGAGAGGCTAGAATATAAAGAAAGCAGCATTTTGTATGGTCTGGTGACACCAAAAAACCCCCCCAAAAAACAAAAAACAAAAAGAGAGTTGGGTTATTGTCCATTTATTTGTGCAGATAAAACAAATCCATTAAGAGTTGATGCATTGCTGCCACCTGCAGATTAGTGAAATAGTGTGAAACTATTGGCATGACTGTGTTTCACGTCACCCACATGCGCAGGCATGTGCATCCTCCTGAGTGTGCACAAGAGCAAACAAAACTCTCATAAAAACATTGCTCCATAGTCATTAGTGGTCAAAAACTGGGTACCTTTCAATTCTAGGCATATGGTTTAAAATGGTTTTAACTCAACTGCTGTCTTGTGATCACAACCTGAAGTTTAATATTTTAGTCCCATAACCACGTTGGTGCTTATAGATTAAAGTCCTAATGGAATCTGAAATGCTCCTATTTATTCAGGCTCCATTCAGATAGGAAATGAAATTGTGAGAGAGACAGTATGCAATAATCTCAGAGAAAAGAGGTAAAACAAGAAAAAATGAAAATGAAAAAAATGAAGAGGTGGCTAGCATAAGTCTATATGTGTGGAGGAGCATGCTAGTAGTAATGTGGGTTATAGGGGTTATTGTTAGCTACAAGATTTGATTAACTTCAGCCTTACTGCAGTGTATTGACAGTGTAAACTTCTTTCAGGAGATGGATAGGGGATTAGTGTACTATTGTGACCAAAATCACTGGGTTTGAATCAGAGATTTATTTATTTATTTTTTTTAATTTGGCTTTAGCTGGGTGGAGAGAACGTCCCTTTTTCCTACCTCAGTAAAGCTAAAGCCATTTATTCAGACTTCAGACTGCTCATCTTTTCTCTAGGATAAATGAGGTGTTTGTCACATATCTGTAGCTGGTCTAGTGTTAGGAGATATTTAAGGAAAATCATTTAAATACTAAACTGATCTGTGGTGCTATTTTGTGAGATGTGATAGGGAGAACTTTGGCTCACACCTCTGCTCATACCACACTAATCGTTTTAATTCAAAGAGTAAAAAATACTCTCAGTAGAATAAATAATTAAATATCTCCTCTAAAACACTTTCAGGATGGGATTTTTAAATTCCATTTGACTTATGTACAGTGAGTTCATGAGCTGCATTAAATGCCAAATTTATGTCATAACATGAGCAACCAGAGATGAGGAGCACAAAGGTCAATGTTGTGCTTTTAAAACACGTATCAACTATGGTATTTTACTGAAATCACAGATCATTTAAACCTGTAATTTCTTTCCAGCCTAATCAAGCAGCGACAGCATTTAAAGGACCAGTTGGTTGTAAACTGGGGGATTGAAGTATTAGCTTAGCCAGCCACCTCAGTCTTTCTCCCTCAATGCCCAAGGCGCTCTAGTGGTACCTTATGCGGAGGCTTTTAATAACGAAGCTTGTTTGAATGCTGGAACAATGAACACGGGCTGCATTTCAGGGCTGACATTGCAGTAAAATGCCATCACATTGCCCAAAGGGCCAAACTTAACCCAAGTGTGAAATCTGCCTCTCAGAGAGTGAGGGGTGATGGATAGAGGGGAAGAAAGAGGGTATGCAAATTGAGGTAGTCTCTACTGTGACAATAGGAATGCTGATTGCTGATGATATTGTGGTTGCTTATTGTTGTAAGTGACAAAGAGTAGAAATCAATGCCTCTTTTTTACCTTGATGGATGAGGCAACAGCCTTTAAAAAATAAATATGCATAATAAGTATGGATCTTGAGTTCTGTGAACACAGGGTAACCAACAGCAAACACATCTAATACAGATTTAAGGTAAATACTTGACCGCTTTTCGCTATTTAAATATTTGGTATGGTATATGGACATTTCTTTTTTTTAAACCTGTGTTTTTAAAAATGAACTCTGTGGTTTTGTTGTATTATGTTGATGTGCACGTATTTGTGAGTCTAGTAAGGCATGCAACAGGGCTGGATGATGCAGAGCAGACGGCAGGATTGCACCACATCATACCATCATCTCTAAGATAAAGAACATGCTTGAAAACACATCTCAAAAACAAACAGACTTTGCCATCTGTTCTCCCCAAAGTCCTCAAGAGCAAGTTTATCTACCATTACTAAGCTTTTTCTGTCACACAGCAATTAACACATATATAAGATACAAATAATGGAGTGGCAGACTTGAATGAAGTAACCATTTTGGTACAGTCCGGCTTTAATCACAGCTGCAGTTACACCCCTGGCCTGTTGATTGTGATGCAGCTGCGAGTGCAGCTGGGAAACCTTGCTTACCCGTGTCACAAGATGAATCGTAATCAACTGTACAAGGACATCTGGTTCTATATGGTGGAAGAAAAGTGGCATAGATTCTTGAAAGCATTTTCCAAAAGAGCACTAAGTAAGGCTGTAGTTTGTGGTGGTGCTGGATAGCAATAAACTGTTAGATCTACCTGATATTTTTGACGAAATTGCATTATGTCACGCAATTTGTGTTGATACTTCCATATATCGTGCATCTTGTACATTTTAGCAAAGTCAGGATACATTGTCTTTATCTAAACCAGTGTCTAAGCCAGTGTCTTTCTTTATGTTAAAGCACATACAGCACCACACATAGGTGATAAAATCATTATTAAAG
This sequence comes from Thunnus maccoyii, assembly GCF_910596095.1. NCBI lineage: Eukaryota > Metazoa > Chordata > Actinopteri > Scombriformes > Scombridae > Thunnus > Thunnus maccoyii. Next base: position 13,086,903 of record NC_056543.1, read on the forward strand.
TAACATCATATTAAAAAAAAAAGTATAATTGTACATGTCAGGATGACAGAATGATCAGACATCAGCATTTAGTCAATGAATGGAGATGTGTATTTACATTCTACATCTAACACTTTTGCACTTTTATCTGTAAGTCTTTTGGACACTATAGATTTCAAATCTATCTGCTGTAGATCTTAGACATGTGTACTTGTTGACCTGACCTTTATAAGGTTTGAAAGGAAGTTATGTTGGGCCTTCATGAAGGTGAGTTTTTTTGTACTATAGTGTTCCCAGTGAGTGGTGCTGCCAGCGATAACCCAAAGCTCATATCAGAGAGTTGGGGATCAAACTGCTACCAAGCCAGCCAAGATGATCTGTCAGACCGAGGTGGCCCCTGGGACTGCGGGTGGTAGACCACTGATAGCGACAACAACATACACCTACACGGACGCCTGATCTTATATCACACACTCCCTTTCTCTGTACATATAAATCACACTCACTCACTCACACACACACACACACACACACACATACACACAACACAGTCACATGCAGACAGCGTTCAATCTCCACATCCTGTGAAAGAGCTCTGAATCTTCAACTTTGACACAGGACACAGTACTATTAATTTCTTTCCCTGTCACAGTTCACTAATGCACTGCTCACTGTCGATTACCCACATACAATCATCATGTTTGGCGTTTCACATCATAAGCAAAAGATGGACTTAAATTCATCAGCATAGAGACATACAGACGAATCCAGGTTTTAGGCCAAAGGAAGTCGCCCAGTTGCCATTACTGCAGTGTCTGCTCACTTGTAAACTGCATATAACACTGTGATTTATGTACAAGGATCTCACTGTTTGGACATTTTTGCACAGAAATTTGTCCAGACAATCCAGTAAAAGCAGTTATATGTCGAAAACATAGCCATCGTATATTTTTCAGCAAAATTTAACCACTAGTCCAGTTTTTATAGATGGCTCTTTTCTGTGCTGTGAGCTGTTCTGTTATGAGGTACTCTTACAAGAAATTGAGACTTTGAAAAAATGGAGGTGTAAGTCACAAGCCTCTGCTCCATGGAATCAATTTCACTTTCATATATCTCCATTAAATCCTCATGTTTCAATCACATTCAGACACACTGAGTGATCTGCCTACCTGGGGGCTGTGTGAGCTGCTAGCCGACTGATCTCTTGCTAGCTTGGTATGTTTCCTAGCCAAAATTCTACTTTTACAGTATCATGTGCTTCCCATTTTTTACTTGCTTAAATTATGCTTTTATTATGATTAAAATGCAAAAAATCATGGAATTAGGTGAATTAAATCATAAGTTAGCAAGTTATTCCTGCTTGGTAAGATTAGCTACTCCACACAGCACTTTCACATCCAGACTTTGGGGGTCGAACAGAAGTCGTTCACTAATATTTTATTATTTAATGGTGGCGGCACTTGAGAGCGCAACTCATAAATGAGGTGCCCGATTCATCTATAACAATGTCTATAGAGCCATTTGGTAGACATTTTAAACCTAAAACAACTATTCAAGTGTTCACCTCTCTTATCCATCTCGATTGCATTGTTTAGGTTTTCTGTCGTCTTAGGAAACCTCTTCATTAATCTTGCATGTACTATAATCAGTCACTGCTGAGTACATTTTAGCCTTGCAAAAATGATCTCTTTTGAATCTCTTCAGTAATTATTGTCTAACAAAGGGAAAACAGAACTACAATTAATGTGACAGTATAAAATATGTTTGATAGGCCTTGCAGGAAATATTTTAAATTACAAATATTTTATATGCATTTGCACACACACGCACTCAAATACAGACAAAGACAGCATCAGGAGGCTCTCTACCATCATACTAACAATCCTTAAGACTCTGATCCACTCACGTTACTGTAGATCTCATCTTAATCTCCAGAGGGTAAACAGCTAGCAACAACGGAGGGAGCAGAGAAAATTAAGGAGGGTGATGAGGAGCATGGAGGGATGAAAAAGGCAAGTGAAATAAAAAATCTTTCACCGAGGAGGAGTTTGTGTGGTCTATAGAATATAGGGGCTTGTAGAAAGATAACACTGACACAAAGGTTAGTGTTTCTAGTTGTTGAAAGCATTCTTACAGTAAAATGCATGAAGGAGATGGAAATAAAGCCCTGAAGATATTTATCAGCCATTCCTTCTATCCACAGTGCTTATCTATCTGACTGGCTGATGCCTTAATACTTATGTTAAGTAAACCAAAGAAGAAATTGACTTCCTGTCCAAGTTACTATATCATACTGTGCATCTTCTGATATGGCTTACCATTTTTATAAGACAGTATTATATAAAGACAGAAAATTATTGTGAATAAGATAAGAAGAGAATATACAGAAGGTATAGAAGTAAGCAAAGCATTTGAGTAAAAATAAGAACAATGTTGCTTTTTTGCTAGACGGAAGGTATGTGCCTCCTACTTGACAATGCAATTCACCTTTTTTCAGACAGCAAATAGTGTTAGAAAATGCTGTTACCCTCAATTTAAGATGGCAAACACTGAAAGAAAATAACATTTAACCTTGATTATGAGGGTTGGGTTCATATGTTTCAAGTGGGAAAAAGGGATTAGGATCAGCTACCAATGTTGAAAAACAATGTAATGATATCTAGACCTGGGGATGGGCTACACGAACGACCCCAAAACCAACCAACATCAGCATCCAAGAATCAAATTGCCCTCCTGGAATGACCTTATTCTCGATGGATGCTACATTGATGAGAACAAAAAGCAAATGAATGATAAAAAGATGAGGAAACTCACCACCGCACAAGCCATCAATCTCCTCATACCCAACGCTGCAGACGCATCTTCCCAGTGGGACCAACCAGTCACCATCAGCTCCACAGAACAGTTTGGGTGTGTCCCGTTCTTCAGCATGGTCAATACATGCCCCCCTCACCTCCACTAGTGAGGATGAGTCCACACGAGGCACTGTGTCTGGAAACGAGGCCAAGTTCCTCAGTGTGAACGGACATTTCTTATAGTAAACCCTCACTGAAACCAAGGCAATGCAGGCGCCAATGTCCTGGAATGCCAGATAGAAGCCCTTCTTGGTCATGGGTCCCACCTCACGCACCTCTGTATTGAGCTTGAGAATGCGATCTCCGAGATCCATCTGAGTAAAGCTCTCATCGGCGGCAATGGTGTCAATCTTGGTGTACTGTGCAGGCTTAAATTTGACACCATGAGCCTCATCAGTCTCATGGTAGAAGAGGTTAAATGTCTCCTTGCAGGTGCCAGACACCCAAGGGATGGAGTTGCAGTCGCGCAGGGTGAAGCGAAGCTCTACGTAGATCTTTTGGGCCGCCTGTCGAGAGATCCAGTTGGAGCGAAGCCAGTTGTTCTGGTTGGGCTCCATCACATTGCAAACCTGGAAAGTATGGATGGGTCGGTTGTGCTCGTCCATCTCTGTGATGGCATCCCACTAAACAGGAAATATGAAGGGGTTGGGAGAATAGAGAGAAGAAGGGGGAAATGAAGGAAAAGAAAATGAGTTGTAATTAAAGATAAGACCAAAAGCCTAAAGTCCTGCTCGTGGCTCCAGTAGGCAACAGTGTTCAATATTATTGGCAATATTCTCGATATATTTTATTGGGACCAACTAACTACCTCTGTGCACTGATATTGTACTAACTTAGTGAAAATTCTAGCCTGATGGTGGCACAAGGGGAAGAACCAAGCGTCACTTAAACAGGATTCATCCTCTGGGGACTACTGTATGAATATTCACAGCAAATTCCTTCAAATATAGACATTAGCTTTTGAAATACCTTGGCATGGATCAAACAGTCAAGCTGAAAATTTCAACCAACCATGAACATTTAAATCAAATCATGAGAATCACACAGTCTTGTTCAGGCAGTGACAGTTTTTGAGAAAAAGTATCTTTCTCTGGGCCAAACAGACTGATTATCCTTGGCTTCACCACTGGCAGGAAGAGAAAATCATTAACATCCTAGGTGGAGCAATCTTTTTTTCTTCTTGCTCCTTCAGGTCTTTCTGGATACAGTAGGTTTTTTTTCTATGAATGATGTCTGACTCACGCTGCCTAGCCATCAGCTCTGCAATTCTCAGGTCACATTATCAGGGAGTATGGCAGCTTTACAGGGTCACGAGGTTACCTGTCCTCATGTTGAGTTAATGGGGGTTTTTAGCCTGGTCCTGCACCATTCCCTGGTTTTATTAGCGTGGGGACTGGCTACATGAGCGACCCCAAAACCAGCCAACATCAACCTCCAAGAATCAAATTGCCTGCCTGGGAGAAAGGGCTCTCAAATCACTTTGCTTACAATGCAGCATTGTACCCTCCAAAGGCTGCAGAGTTTGCTTTTACGTGTGTGTGCTTTGTCTTCAGACTGATATGCAGACCGTCTTGCTTATACTGTACAGTATATAGCTGGGGTATGTTATTTCACACACACACATTCTGCTACTGTTACTGTAACTCTCTTTGAGAAACACTGAATAATCATTTTCATGGGATTTTCTTTGGAGTTGAAAAAACTCAATCAAATTCAATCAAATTTAAACATGTAAAATATGAACACAAGCTATAGGCAACATTTGCATCAATCTATAACTTTCATTTTGGGCATTAAAAGCCTGATCCAGCCCCTAGACATTGCAAATGTACACTGTTTTCACAGAGACAAGCAAGATATGCATTTGCGAGGTTAGGTGAGGAAAGCCAAGCATAAAGCCATTAATTACCAACCAAAACATTCACATAACTATCATTCTGTATTTACAAGCAATCATACACACATGCATTTCATGTTCGCATTCTCAGGTTTGGGAGGTGGGTGTCCCTATTCTAATTAATAACCAGAAAACTTCTTAATAGGCAAACACGGTCCAGAGGGTTGTGATAGAGCTGCTGGTTAATTTACCAATACTATTTGCCTGATAATCTCACACTGCATTTAATAAGCTGTTTTGCACCTGGCTAAATATTACCTGTTGATGAGAGTAGTAATCAAAGCGTAATGTTTGCTTTCACATACTCATTATCCTTTTTAATAACATGTTCTAATTCAATCATCCAAAGACGACAGCCTCTAATCTGCTCTTCCCTCAAGGTGTAATTGTAGCGCTACACTCAAACAAATTGATTTTGATTAGATGTGATGTTGCCCAAGCAGTAAATTCTGGTAACATATGGTCATAATTTACTTCTTCCACCAAAAATCAACATGAATTGAATTGGAGTAAAATTTTACTCTTTTCAGTTTTCTTCATAATCCATATCAATGTTTAAGGTAAATTAATAGCCCTAAGGCTATCATCATCCAAAGGCTATCGTCTTTGGATGATTGAATTAGAACATGTTATTATTCATGTTATTATTCATGTACATAGCTATATATTTACCTTGATAAATGTATGCTACAATAGAGTTTATGACTTTGTTTTACTTTAAACATCTAAACATGTGTAAAACTTGGAACCTATTGGACAATTCTGTGTGTACATGATTAATAGACTTTTTGACAGGCAGCCCACAGTAGTGATGTGAAGGATCTCTCATCAGGATGCCCTGGTGGCTTAAGCCACTGATATGCTTGCTTTTTACCAATATGTACGTGTAAACAATGGCTGCCATTCCAGCATCATTGTTCACATTCTTGCTTGCATACTTTATGTATACATAAAGGATTAAAAATTGTATCCATAGGATTGAGGCCTAATCATCCCTTGTCAACACCAGAAAATCATCTTAAACATAAACTATGGTGACTCTGACCGTTTCTAAGGATGTGCACAAGCAATGCTCCCAAAGGAATGAAGGAAATGTGAGGTAGCCATGATGCGCATGTGAATGCGTAGTTAAATGCAAGTATATCAATGGCTTTAGGGGCTAAGACACTAACCATAACTGCAACTTCCTGGGTTCACATCTGGCCTGAGAACTTTGTTGCATGTCATTTCCCATCTCTCTCTACCCTCTTTTCCTGTCATCTCCATAGTGTTGTCTGTCTTATAACAGCATAAACTACCCTTTAAAAAGGATTTCTTGCCACAAGAAACACTGCCTGAGACAAGTGATCATCATCGACTTTAGGAAGATGAGAGGCAGATAATATTACTATTTCCATCCGCATGTCATTTGTCCTTTTTAATTAAATACTTTAAGGTATACATCTGTTCCTGGGGTGTTTAAAAAATTGGCACAGGATTGATCACAATATAGATATATAAAGTATGTATATATAGATAGCAGAATAAAGAATTATTAGAACAGATCTACTAACACTTCACAATATCAACAAAATCACTTGTTTGAGAAATGAACACCAGCCACCCACCTTACACCTGTAGTCACACTTGTCATTTGGATATTTCTATATGAAAACATCATAACCCACCACCCATTTTGAAGACTGATAATAGTACAAATGTAGGCATACACCTACTGTATATGCAAGATCTAACATTACTATACATACAGTACATGGTAAACCAGTATGTCACTTATAATGGTGCCACATGTTTGCATAGTGGCCCAACATGTAACAAGTTTATGAATAAATATGGCATTGTACTAATACTATTACTGTACTACTGTACTAATTTATTAAAAAATATGTTAGAGCCATATTATTTTTTATATGTCTAATATTATTTAAAGTCACAAATACATTTATGGATGAGAATAAACTAAACTGATCCTACACACCTGTATATACTGACCAACCTACGTATTCATCATTAACCTTCCTTCAAGCTCATCTCATCAACTTCATCTCTAGAAATGACCCCTAAATGTTGAATGTCAATCAGCCCCTGAGTCAAATCCCATTTTTATTTTTTGTAATATTATTGTACAAAGAGAAATGCAGGGCAACATCATGGCAGACTATAAAACTTCACAAAACTAAACTTCTTTTGAATCAGATGCAGTCTTCCAGTGTGAGTGTCTCTTCAACTGACAGGGCTGTCAGGAGTAGGAGACTCTCTGTGGAGCGTTATAATATAACTCAACTATGACCAATCTTTTTTATTTCTTTGACTACGTGGAAATCTGATATTTGCACATCACAGATGATGAACACAGGAGGTTAGTGTGGGGCGGGTGCTTTGCAGGTGTGCTGGACTGTACTGGAAGAGGCAATGAACAATAAAATGTTTTCTTCTTTGTATTTTATTGTGCTATGGAGTCCCTCATGAGCTGTGTCCTAAAAAAAAGTCTGAATTGAATACATCTCTCATATTTATAGGTAGGTTCCAGTGAACAAATCACATTAGTAATAAAATTGAGTATTTAAAAAATAAAAAAATATCCACAGATAGAAAACTAGGATCCATAAACATGTGGCAAATAAAAATACCAAAGCTGAGTGGAAAAGTGTTTTCTACAAGGCATATTGAGTGACTGCATCAATAGCATAGATGATCAATATTTCCTGCAAATTGAGAATATTTGTCATAATTCCTAGACCTAAATCAACAAACGTGTTCAGTCTATGTCTACTATTTCAATTTAGGACAACCTGTTTCACTGTCATGAAAATTAAGAGTTATGTTAAGTGTCTCAGTTAAACTTTGTTTTCCTACAATGGCCACTAAAGGACTGAGCTATTTACTGTATGGTACAAATGTATTTAACTGTGTGACTGTGAGGTAGGACTCTGCTTGAAACGAAACACACACACACAGGCACACACACACACACACACACACACACACACACACACACACACACAGCAAGGTTAGACATAGCCCTTAGCCACTGTGCCCAGGATTTTTTTATAGTGCATCAAGGATGTTTCTGTTCCGAAGGAATTTAGGATGTTATCTAACATCTTGGCATAAAACTGAAGACATTCATCCCATTAGACTGCATTCTTTCATTACAAAGTAATGTGTAAGAGATGTGAGACAGATAAAGAGAAGAAAGAAAATAGGAGACAGAGAGAGAAGATGAAAAACAGAATGTGTTATGAGGAAGTATGGAGGTCTGTGCTGGAGACAACGTGTTCATTGGGAGATACAAGATAATTACTTAAGTTACGAGGCAATGAAATCAGCTCAAATCCCATTGTAGATAAACTGTGGCCACTGATGTTGAGATAGAGGCAGATATATCAGTGTGATTTGTCCAAAGAAGGAAAACAATCCACTGTGATAGGAACACACTACTGTTTGAATCCACAACTAAACACCATCCAAAACTAATCTACAGGCTTCCAAAACCTTCACATTTTGTCAGCTAGCTGATAATGTCAAGCAGTTATGTGACAGCTGCACTTTAAAATGAGTCACTCTGCAGCCTTGCAGTAAAGTAACAGTAATAATGTTTTCCTAAATTGTCTTAAAAGTGATGAAATGTATCTCCTCTTAAGCGACTTCAAAAAAAAGGGGGCATTTAGGTGACAGCATCATACCTTTGTCTATAATTTTGACAAGAACCAGCCACTTTACTGTGTGTAGTGCTGACTTATAATCCAAAAGTGAACTAACTTCTTTTTCAAAGTAAAACAAAAACTTTAAGTGAAGTCTCACCTGGAAACCTCACTACCTTGCTATCCAGCCTTAACATGCATAATTGAAAAACAGTCAGAAAATGTGGTTGATTGACTGCAGCCTGAGACCAATGTCGTTATAGCCCATCTCTCTCTCACATGAAAGAGAGCCAGTCATTTTACTGGCCACTTGCCCAGAGGTGAGCTCCTTTTATTAAAACTGTGAAACCTGCAGCCCTATTGAGAACTTCACTTTTAACTATAGTGTCATAACCCACTCTACTCATCTTTGATCAAAATTAAACATTTATTGATCCTAAATGTTTCCACCACTTGGTTGGGTATGAGGTTGTTAAAAAAAGGAATTAAGCACAATTTAAAAGTCAAATGTCCCTTTGTGTGCGTGTGAGTGTGTTATAACCCACTATAAAGGAATTACTTAATAATTATATTACTGACAGAAACTAGTGGGGAGGTTAAGGAGTGGTGCTTTAAAAAGGTTTACTATCAGACCAGCAGACGTGTTACCTTGAGAGACAGCTGGATTCACAAAATCATGCAACAATCCATCTTTTCAGGCTTCAAATTATGCCCTTGTGGCTGAACCACACTGGTTCGGACCAATCAGCTTCCTATGAGGAACTACTGGCAGCTACATGCCTGGTTTAGGTGTGACGACAGCGAGAAGCGACTGTTCATTCGAAAACAACAATGGCAGCTCCTAAAGAGGTTAGCGTAGAAGGTGACTGCCCTTTTCCAAGGTCAACTTCTCAGCTGGTTCTGTGTAACAAACCATCTGGTGCGTCAGGTTAGAATATGTGTGTTCACTGTGTGAAAAAATTTAAATTTCTATAGATTTGCCTGAGACACACACACACACACGCACATGCACACACATGTAAATGTTGTGTATTTGAATTCTACAGAACAAATTTTCATTCCTAACCACATATTCAGTGACTGTTCTTTGTATAGAACAATAATGTACTCTTTTACACAGGTGGACAGAAAAGCAGTGAGTCATTTTGGTATTTGGGAGAGTCGGTGTCATGCAGGTAGCATGGCTACTGTTTCACTGAACAAACTGAGTTGTGGGAGTAAGTGGCCACTGGAGATAAAACTAGCAGCTGTTGTATTTATATCATGAAACAGTGTCTATGCATGCGTAATATTCCCAAACTCACACACACACACACACACACACACACACACACACACACGCTTGATTCACCAAGGGATGCATGTACCACACACACAGTTGTGTGTTTCACTTAATGACAAACACAATTAACAATCTACAGTCTAAAGAAATGTGGAAGGGATTATGCATCAGAACTTATTAACTTGTGGAAATTTTCAAATTTAAAGATGCTGAATATTACAGAAATAATGTATATCAGCTTTTGGTTTGTCTAAATAAATGTATACACCTCATCATCCTGTGGCTGGAATTTAAGGGCTCTCACAACAATTTTAGGAAGGAATTTCAAATGTCCTGTGGGACACAAGCAGCACATTGCTGTTATATATTGATGGTGGCAAAGAAGAATACGATGGAATCACAGGTGTTCATTTTGACCACAGGGGATTCTGAATACATATTTACATATACATCTCTTTTTTGTCCTCACCAGGGATTGTAAGACTGTATCAAGTGTCCTGAATCCTCCCCTCCTTTACTTAGAGCAAGACATGATTCTGCTGTGGTTACACACACATACTTTACACACACACACACACACATTCACACATAAGCTGTGTCAAAGGAGTTGGAAGCAGGTGTGTTTTTCTGTGGTCTCTTGAGACTTCTTCTCTCAATTAAAGTGAAGATAAAGACCGGGGACAGGAAAAAAAGAAAAGAGCAATATAAACATGCACAGCTTGCTCTCTTTCTTTCAGTCATTCCTTCCACCCATACTGATGTCCAGCCCAGCATTGTAGCAGACACGGGTTCACATGCTCCGTGTGTATGATATTATTATCATTAATATGCATTGCCTTGCAGAATGTTATATCACATTACAGTATGTCTGAATAAAGTTACCACTCACTACCATTTGACACCAAAGCTGCCTAGTGCAGCTGTAGATAAATGTTTAACTCCATTCATGAGATATTAACACCTGTTCTGTTTCCGACAAAGATTAATTGAGACGTTTACAGTAACACGTGCTGTGTTGTCTCCGAGTGGCAATAAGTGATTTCCTCCTGTCCTTCCATCACCAGTCCCTTCCTACACAATTTTGTGTTTGATGGATCTGATTTGATTATTTGCTCTATAGAGTAATTAAACTGGAATAGCATTTTTTTCAAACATTTGCTAAAAACTCTTGCTTGTTGTTTTATCTTTCTTTTTCTGTGCCTCATAGATCACTTTATTTTCCCTCATTCTTTCTCTTTTTTTTCTTCCCTCTCTATTCCCATGTCTCCCCCGTTGTTTGTCTTATTCTGTCTACCTGATGCATTCTTTACTCTTTCTCTCTGTCTTCCCATACACTTCATACTGAAGAGTGAATGTGTGTGTGTGTGTTGTGCCACTGTCAGTGGGATTGAGAGATTTTTATTTAATCCCACAGCTTCCCTCTGTGATGGATGAAAAACCTCCACCTCCACCTCCACAACACGCACATGCACACACGCACACACGCACACACACACACACACACACACACACACACACACACACACACACACACACACACACACACACGCACACATACACAATAGTAATCCCTATTAAGGAGATGGATGAAGAGTCTTTGCTCACAAGGGAACTTGATGTCAGGCCTGTGACTTTATGAGAAAAGAACAAACAATGAGAAGGAAGTAAAAAAACTAAAACTGAGCAGGAAAAAGTGAGAAAAGAATGAGAAAATGAACTAAAAAAATAAGGTGTGAACACAAAATGAAAAGTCTGCCTCCAACATTTTTATGACTTATGAATATTAATGATCATTATGTGGAAATTATAACTGTAAGAGAATTAAATTGTGTGTGTGTCAGAAGTTGGTCTATAGAAGGCTCATTAGAGATAGTGGAGCTTTACTTGGGGGATTTTGTCAATATCTGGTAACCTCAGCCGAGTCATTGTGTTTAACTGAGTGCCAACAAGCCAATCAATACTTTGATTAGAGAATTATGGAAATTGATTTTCACTATGTACATTAGGACACCGAATTCAATTACTAAAGGTTTGCCAATGAGGAAATTGGCAGGAGGTGACACTGGACAAAAACCTACATATCAGACATGTCAGAAAATCTTTCACATTCACACCTTAGTAAAATAAAGGAAACATTTTCAATATGACAGCATGTTTGTACAGATATTCATCATACTGTACATGCATAACATAATGTCAATATTTAGTTTGAATCCCAACCGTGTAATCTGGTTTCTCTGTCTTTTCTTTTCAATGTCTCAAAAATACTTAAGAATGGTTGACTGTTTACTTTGAGACAATCTCTTTAAGAGTTAGAACAACGTGTTAGTTTGGGTATACATTGATATTTTTTGATATATTGTCCTTCACCTGCCAGCTCAGCACCATCATTGAAGTCACACCACATACACATACTGTAAATACACATACATGTACCCATGTGTCTATAATTGTCTCTTATAGGTCTATGATCATTATTACTTTCTAATGAACGCATTACATAATTAAGTGGCTTTGCTGGTAGGTTGCAGAGCTATAATTAGGAGATGAATCTGCAATAAGCTGACTTCAATTAAAAGACAATGACAGCAATGGATATTTGACCACAGACAAGAAATGACACGTCTGTGCAACAAACTTACAAGTTAACTCTTGAAAACCTAAGGAGAGATTCCTCTCAATGATATGCAAGAAACACTTGAATTCAAGGGGAGCAAGCTACACTATGATTTGAATTGCTCGGTAAATTAGCAGATATTCATCATTTTGACCTGAGTCAATCTGTTTGTTTACAACATTAAGGACAATAAAGTGCTCTAAAACAGAGTTACATGATTCAAATTGGTAGTAGATTAAGAACCTGTTATATTATACCAACAATTCATGCATTGCCTTGTATAGCTCTTGTGATACGTGGAGACTTTTCAGCAATAACCAATCCTCAAGGCCATTTCCCTGATAGATTTACCATAAACAAGTACCAAGTAAAATAAATACCTTCTGTTCTCCCCAGAGTATTAAATCCTACAACAAAACATCAGCAATTGGCAGCTATGACCCAAACCTATTGGTATTACTACTGCCCTCTATACAAATAAACTAATAATAGTACCATGTGATGTGGTACCAGAGCATGCTGCTTATCATTTGATTGGTAAGTTGGTAGCCTGTTGATAGTTCTTCTTAGATATACTGGTTGTTTTTCAATCATCAATTAAAAAACAAGTAAGATGCAAGTCACATTACTCTTCCACACACACACACACACGCACACAGAGTATCCCACTGTCCATCACCAGCACACCCCTAAATCAATAAGAGCGAGTGAACAGCGGTGAGCAAATTAAATCCAAAGACCCTGCGCTCTTCTCATTCCTGCATCCATCATAGTGAATGGGTAGCCAGCAGGGTGGAGCCAGTGCACCCATCTGTCATCCTGGTGGCACTCTCACAAAGTGACACCCTGTTGGTCACGGCCTCAGTCATCCTCCAAAGATGGCTGAGGGCACTGAAGATAGAGTTCAGCCCGTATGACTTCTTGAAGACTGCTGATGTTGAACTGGCATTTGGAGCCGATATTCAGTGTCTCTGTATGTTGACCATTTTCACATCCAACTAAATACGCCTGAATGACACAGATTAAATGTTTCCTCCAGAATTGTATTCTGGTCATGGTGTAAAAGCCTGAAAATGAATGGCTACTAGTGAGAGCAAGACTAATAAAATTCAGTTAAGTGTGCGCAGTCCCCGTCAGGCACATTTGATTACAGCTTTCATTGACAGTTGAGTAAAATCCTCCCACTAAACCTGAAATGATTTCTTTAGTCCGACATTGACATTATATTAATTTAGCCGTATCCACCAACTGTGGGAACCCCCACACACTTTTAGAGGTGTGTGCAGCACAGACTGGCTACTCACTGATTTTCATTAAATGTAGAATATTAGCCAATGTATTGACTAAACATATACCAACCCCAGCTTTCTATACCATTTTTAAAACTGATTTTGCAGCTCCACTTTCACCATCTTGTTTGGACAAGTACTCTTTCATGAAGCAAACAGAAAGAAACTGCAGCACACAGAGCAAACTATCACAATGCTTAGATATGAGAGAAGACAGACCAAGGCAAACAAAACAGCTCACTGCTTAAAGTATACGGCTTAGGTTATTACATTTTTTGCCCTCTGTGACACTGGAATTGTATACACCTATTTGAGATAAACAAGAAGATGTTATGTTGAGGCATTGGGGTAACAGAATAAAGAAGAGATAACAGTGTCACAGTTCTAAATGTATTAGAGCTGCCAGTCTTTTAGTGTGCTCAGCCTCCAGCCTTCTGCTTGAGACCAGAGAGACAGAGCCTGCTATGTGATAACTACTCCAACAGCCCAGTGCAATGATCAGGGCCATCAATCAAGTTTTATTGATTCCTACATAACAGAACTGATCTATGCAAAATTAATTGGCCCTTGTGAATTCACAGATTTGTTTTCCTTAAAAAGACAGTGGAATGGCTGATAAATGCCATCATTATAATGAAAAAATAATAAAATTATAGTGACACCTTTTATGGAAATAAGCCTAAGAGACTGCCAAACAGCATGCTTAGACAACATGTTTGGCCCTGTCATCGCCTCATGTCTATGTTGTATATTATATTTAATTTAGCACTGGCTGTTGCAGTAATGCATTTATGTCATTTAGTATGGTATAATGTCCATTACAGTCATGGCCTCTGGAGAGGATCCCAATCTATCATGCATCTGTGGCAGCCACAGATCGCTCTTCTAGCAGTTATATCATATCAATCACAGCTTGCATTAATATGCAAAGCTTTACCTCTAGCCTTTAATTGGATGCAAAGAAGCAAATTTATATTTTGACGAATCGTCCTGTGATAAAAGGCAGCCCCGATTCACACACTGCGTCAGAAACATCCACCCTGCTAGTGTCATTGAGCATGACTCTGAATCCACCTTTGGGGCTATAGCTGAACCTGAACTCTTGTGACCCAGTTGTTTCAAATAATTTGTGCAGTAAAGCATGCATGACATGATCAATTCAGTATTTAGTGCCTACTTAACATAGACCAATCTGAGTGGGACTGATATTGGTCTTTCATTTGTGTCACACCTCTGATAGGGTGGAGGATCTTTATTTTAAATAATGAAGCTTTTAGTGCAAGTTCAAGCAGGAGGACGACTGTCCATCTATTTGGCCATCACACTATTCTATCCATCAGCTATTATCTTAACTATTATCCATTGATTCACTGAGTATTCATGGGCATTCCTCTCATCCAGTGATCCTCGTCTCTCTGCTGTCACAGCTTCACTCTTCACTCAAGGTCCCCTCTACAGCTCCCAGGGATCTCCAGTTGGCTGCTGTTCATAGGGATCTATATCTATAGGTCAATCTAATCGATGGGGCAATGCCAAAGTCCGTCTACATTCATGCTAACTTGTGTTGTGTTTCCTGATTTAATTTATTTTAATTTGTTTCTTATCATGTTAATATGGTTCAGAGACACTACTGTTATACTCAACTAATCAAAAATCACACATACAACATTGTTGTCCCTTTTTAGCAACAGAAAATGTGTCTTGTGCAAAAGTGAGCTAATTAATTGTGGCAAACAGAATTAATGTGTTCAAGCAGTCAGGTAATAGTGCTATCATGCAATTAGAAAAATGTATGTCTTCCAATTACAACGCCTATTTGGAATTAAATGTTGTCTTAGACTAAATTCTACCCTTGGGGTAACAAAAAACATTTAATTCCTAAGATCTCAAGTTATAGTAAACACATGTTATCTTTATTACTGGCAAAAATATCACATGTCAGCAGCTTCAGACTTCAAAAAAACGCACGCCGGTAAAACCCTATCTATCTGCAAGATCAACACTGGTTAAGGGCATGAACCTTGTCTCCTTTCACCTTCTTCCCCTTTATGTCATTTGCCTAAACGGTGATGTGTCAGTCCTCTTCACACACACTGACTTGACTTCTCATCTGAGCTGATACAGACCAGAGACCTTTCTTTTTTTTCCCCACCAGCTCAGACAAACTATGCGTGGGAAAACAGGGGGGAAGAGCTTGTCGTTTTACATATCTATTTTTGCCAGAGAGGCAGGCAGGCAGGCAGTCTGGAATGTCAATGTGTGTGCTCAGCAGCCTCTGACTGATGTGAGATCACAGTGACGGCTGACACAGTGGTACAGCGAACACACACACACACACACGCACACACACAGACTTTGCCAGTGGGTGAGGTAGCAGGGTGCAACCATCGACAGCTTAGATAAGACCAGGTCACCCAAGTAGAGGAAAGCATGCTATACAGACACACACAAATAGAGTCTGCACAGAACATTAACTCAATGTCAAGCTATCCTTGTGTTATATTCTAAACAAAACAGGTTCTATGTGTCTCTCAAGAGGGGTTCTTGGGACCTATTGGGAATTTTACAGTGCTTAATTTTTTGGGTCTTTAGTACATAAGAGGTTTCTCTGAGACTTTATAATCTGGAGAACATCTAATCCACTCAGGAGACCTTTGGAAAACTAGTCTCTTCCTGGGTATCTGATCAACACTCCAAACTGAAGAGTCAGAAGCAGGGTCCTAACTGGTTTCAACTTTAGCCAAACACTAGAGCCAATGATAAAGACAACTCTGACATTTCATGCAATAGAAAAGGTCACCACTATCTCATTCTCTCTTATGTCTTTCTCTCAGTCACAGTTCAACTATATGCTTTATTGGTCTGACACACAAGAAACCTTATTGCTGAAACAATATTGTATTGATTGAGGTACAGTAATATTATGCTACCGTCAAGTACTGTTGATGACATATGAAGGAACCAACAAAGTCAATAAAATGTGAACCTTATGGCAAAGAGAATGGATACCATAAAAACAATTTACAGTGAAGGTTATGTTGCTCATTTTATCATTGTTCTGTTTCTTTTTTTCTATCTTTGCTATCTTTGGGTAATGAATTTAGCATTCAATCAATACAAACATATGCCATTTCCTGTTCAGTTAGTCAATGCAGCACCTCGATAGACTTGCTTAATTTTTTGAAAAATAAAACAACACATCACCAACCAAAACAAATTTTGTTGCAGGGCCCATATGGTAAACATTTCAAACTAAAATCTCTTGAATTGAAATCTCAGAGTGCACCTGAAGGCAGCAGTACTATAAGATGACAAGCAATGATTAAACAGAAATAATAAAAGAATGCTGTTATCTTGAGTAACATAATAAATATCACTTCAATTCTAATGTTTCATTTAGTTAATTATACTGTCCTCCCTCTGCAGATATGCAGGATGAAACACACGCAAACACATCCACAGCACATTGCCTCTCCCCTGTTTTCACAGTCTGTTGCTCTCTGTTAAGAAGAGGCTGTCAGAGAGACAGAGAGAGGGTATGAGAGAGAGATAGTTAGAGAGAGAGAGATAGGGAGAGAGAGAGAGAGAGAGAGATAATGAAAATGAAGACAAGAGAGAGAAATATCAAGAAGATGGGGAAGAGGGAAGATGAACAGTGAGGGAGCCACGTAACAGTAAGACAGGGTGGACAAGAGTTAAAAAGGGGAGGGGTGGAGGGTATAACACCATGGATGATGTCTGTCTGTGTGTGTGTGTGTGTGTGTGTGTGTGTGTGTGTGTGTGTGTGTGTGTGTGTGTGTGTGTGTTCTGCAGTGCGAATGTATGCTTGAGGGAAAAAAAATATTCTCTCATAAGAAAGGATAAGATGAGGAAATACTCAGCAGAGGAGTGCTGAAAGAGTGCTTTAGAATAAAAATTGAAGGTTATGGTAAGAATAAGGACTGCTGTAGGTCTAGGTTGGTTGCACATAGCTGAAGCACAATGATTTCTACAAATAGCCAATGACACATGGAATTGAATTTAAGGCAAAAGTAACAATTCAAAATAGTGAGAAAAACAAAACAGAGAATCCTGAGCTGGCAAAGCCATAATTTGTCAAAAGAAAGTTCCAAAATATAATATGAATATTTTAAGAAGACTAAGAAGTCCTCTGATATTCATTTGTCTTGCCTCTCTGACAGATAGATAGACAGACAGATTTACATACAGCGATGGTAGACAGGCTTAAAAAGATCAATCTTGTACATTTTCCTGACAAGTGACCTTTTGCACTCATGGAAATAATGACTGTCCTCTTCAGAAAAACTGGTCGCTTCGGCAAACAGCTTTAAACAACCCAGAATTTACATTCAGAAGCAAAACACATAGTGTGACATTTTTATACCACCGCAGAAAGTCTTGGGGAGGATGTTGGAGTGGATCGATGTGTGTGCAAAGTGTTGTCAACACCCAATGCAGTACCTATGCAAGACTACCTGCTCAAACCAGTGTCAGAAAGAGGTGCAGTATGGTGTGACCTAATCTGCAGCTCAGAAAAGGGGCACTCACCAGTTAAACCATTACCAAAAAGCTATGTGTTAGTTTCGTCTGTTAGCCAACGACCATCCAATCCATTCATTATCTATCCTGTCGGACACCGGACGAGAGGCAGACAGCCTAACGCAGGGCAGACACATATAGACAGACAACCATTCACACTCTTCCCTACAGGTGAATTAGAGTCTCCAATACAGATAACCCTGTTTTTGAACTGGGGGAGGAAAGCTGCATACCTGAAGGAAACCATGTGCAGACATGAGGATAACATGCAAACTCCATACAGAAAGGTGCCAACTGACCACCAGCCTGACCACCTTCTTACTGAGAAGTGACAGAAATAGCACTGCATCATGACTAAGTTCTGAGCGGTTAAAAAAGTGCTGCTCATAAGTTTCCCTCCTATTGAAAAGGATGCAACAATAATGGAACATAATTAGTTTTAAAAGGTAGGAAATGCATTCAGCATATTTGTAAGGACTAAATATACACACATTGTTTTTCGGTAAGAGACTTTTAAGTAAAACTTGAATTGAAATGCTGAATTATAAAACAGTGTTTGCATTAAAGATACTTAGCCCAAACATCCATTAGTACTCTTCACATCCCAGAGCTACTTCCAGGGTGCACAACATTGTTTTAGGTTCGTCTTCTGGGTTTGAAGTTAGGGTGTTGTTGTCTCCTACTCATCTCTGTCTGTCTGTCTGCCTGTCTTTCTGGTAAAATTAGGAGACGTCTTCCCTCAGCAAAGCCATCTGACTCCAGTGTGTAGCGCTTAAACAAGCCTGACTGGAAATGAGTGCAGACAATATGGGATTGTCTGGGCTGTTCAATCAATTAGGACAGAGAGAGCAGCATAGAGAAAGACAGAGAAAGCGTGTGGTGAGGCACAGCTTTCAGTATCCTCGAAATTTGTATAAATTGTTAAGTGCATTTTAGAGAGCTTGCCAGACAAATCATTCATCTCCAGTGAAATCATATCCCTCTAATAGGCACCATCCTCTGACCCCAAATGCCCCAACCCACCTTCTCATGTAGGATCCTAGTTTGAAGTTAGACCCAAGAGCTGAGAAGAAAACTAAATATTTCTCTCTCCTATTTGTGCTTCTCTGCTTGTAAAAGAGACAGACGGAGGTTATAAAATGCGGAGCTTCAGGGGATAGTCTTTGCCAAGTGACCCTGTCTCTCTTCTCTCAGACCATTTCATTGACAAAGGAAAAGAATTTAAATGAGGAACACACACACACACAGAATGGTAACTTTGGGAATATTTGCATGTTTTCCACTTCAAAACTATTATAGTACAACATTTACTACACAGAACAAGTATTTGTGTCAAGCTTTTAGGGTAAATAATCATATCGATGTTGTTGAATGTATAGAGCTGTATGTGGAATTTTGAAACTGACATTTACTGTATATAATCATCGTAGTCACATCTTAAAATAATTTCCTGTCCAAATCTCCACATTAGAGGAGCATTCAGTAAAAATGTTCCCTCTAAGATGACAGCTTAGTGACTTCCACCTAATAATTTATTACACAAGCCAAATACCAATTTTATATTTACCAGTGATCTGTCTTTGCTTCACTTTCTCCTCAGACTGGTGGTCCATAAGAGGGTTTTTGAAGTCTTGGAGACAAATGATATTAGATGCAGGGATTTTGCAATTGTTTAAGGTTTACTAAATTGATAGCGTGGGTGAAAAGGAGGAGGGGGAGGGAGAAAGTTTTTCTCCTCTTGTGCTGTGATCAGTCTTTTACCAAAGCATTTTGCTACACCATACAGCAGAACTCCTATCCATCCACAGGACTGAATTGGGATTTACAGAGTTAGGAAGCAAGTGGTGACTAATATTCAGATTGAATATGTTCGAATAGAAGATTTCTGTTTGCGCTATTGGCAGTTTTGTTATATAAGCAACATATAATCTCTACTCAACTACCAAAAGACATAGGCTCTACTATCATTTCAAGCTGAGACCCTGTAAACTGACATGTCTCTCTCTGTCCCCCTCTATTCACAAGCCTGGTGCAGACACACACTATGAATATGGATGCAAATAATTTGAACCCATTGCAAACCATTTGACTTTTTGAATATGTATGGAAATCACTTCAATTTTCAGCATGACAGGATACATGACCTTCACCAGCTGCAACGGTGTACTGATGGTGCAGAAGCAGCTGTAAAAGGTGTAATCTATGTGTAACAGAGATGGATGGTGGTCATCTTTATTTTATGAACTCCTGCTGAGATGCAACAATGTGCCACGACAGAGGGAACTGATTGGCGGGGAAGATGGTGGGTGGTAGAGGAGTGCAGGGGGAGAGAGGTGTCACGCACAGCTTGTGAGTCAAAATTTACACTGTATGGGATTTGATCTTATCCTGTTATCAAACACTAGTAAACCGGTGGTTGACAAAAATAAATAAATAAATAAAATCAATAACAATAAACAGTAATAGATTTTTATTTGTGAAAATCGCTGTAAAATATGGCCCAAATCCAATGTTCCAATGTCAACCCCTACTGACTCAAAAACAATGAGCACTTTTGAGCACTTCATGCACATTTTCCATAAATCTTCGATTCAGCAGACTTTGCTCAAGGGAAAACCCAGAATTCATTGCATTTTGAGGTTAAAAAGGGGACGACAGTGGAATTCCAGAAGCACAGAAGAAAACAAAAATGTGGAAAGGAGTTGGCAAGAAGAAATTTCTCATCATAAACACACCTTAACCATCAATATGTGATCTATCTTTTAATATATTATTTGTCTTATAATGATATGATGATGATTTCCAAATAGGTTCATTTAGTCTAACACTACTATTTTCCTTTAAAAGAAAAAAGGAACCAAACACAGTATATTGAATATGATCCTCACTTTACTGGTTAACGCTGTTGCATTCCTCATACAGCATTGGTGCCCTCACACTCTCCTGTAGGCACTTGCACTGATCACACAAGTGACATCAATTAACGTCTATGAGGGTTCAGTGCTCAGTGCTGGGCACTGGAACAGGGCCCAAGTAACACATTTTCCAGCTACTACATTCTGTATTAATGAGAGTCCTTCTTAAAGTAAAGAGTGGGTGCAATAATGATCCTGACTGCCATCCTGCTGGTTAGAGTGCAATACTACAATAAAAAAAGAGCACATAGGGTAATCTTGGTTGTAAATACTAACATGTCCTGTTTAAATTTAACTGTGTTGTAATTTTTATTTTATTTGTATTAATTTTCCAAAAATTCCTTATAATGCAAAAAAATTAAAATGGTTGATTAATGCAAAAGGAAGCAATGAAGTGATATTTGGGAAGGGATTAGATCTGCTACTGATGATGCATCTTCCTTTTTAGCTTGTCACTGTATTGACACTCTGATCAGACACAGTATAAAATGTCAAGTTAGCCTTGATAAATCTTTGTTTGGGACATTTTCTCTTCCATTTGAAAGTGTCAGATTGGATTTTCTTCAATAGTTTTTCAGCAGTACACTGTCATGTCCATGTCCAAACAACACAACAGGTGAAGACGCATTTTGTTCTGTTTTGACATCAAAATACAATAAAACAATATGTACTGCAGACTGGGACATATTTCCTGGAGTTACATCCTAATGTGTGTGTTTGTGCATCTGCTCTTGGTTTTCTATCTGACCACAGAGAGTGTGACAAATGGATGTGTCAGAGCTTGATGGAGCACAGCGATTGCTCTGCTTGGCACAAAGCTATTACAAGACTATATAGACAGCTCCAAAGAAAAACCCTGTTTCAATCAACCACACATAATCTGAGAGACAAAGAAAGATGCTCAGCTGTTGATAGAATGTCAGGCTCTTGTCCTGAAGGAGGATCATTTTCAAATATAGAATTTGAATCTGTTAGCATCTTAGGAAGTTGAATTGATATTTGTGTACATTTCTCTGTCAGTCTAGCAGAAGGACACTTGCAAATGTTATCCAGGACATGGGAAAGAAATACTTGCCAGAGCTGCTACAATGATGATGAATAGGAGATTGATTTCTTAGACCTATTTGTGGTGTACCCTATTTGCCAACCTTCCCACCTACCACTCACTCTTTATTAAGTGCTGTCCCTAGACTAGTACTGGCACTGTTCTCTGTTAAAACAATACATGTACCACAAAAGCCTTTAGCATTTAACAGTGGCAATTAAGTTTTTTAGTCTCTGAAAACCATTATAAGCAGTACTGTAAAACTCTGTCATGTTGGTAAGCTGTTTGTTTGTCTGCTTTGGTCGAGACATAATGTGTTTTGGGGGCTTGGGTGAATTAATTGCTAGAAAAGCGCAGACTTCAGGTTCAGGTAATGTAATATAGTGTATGCGTCAGTGTCACTGTTATGTATTTTTCTGATGCAAGTCAAGTGAAACAGACGGGTAAACAGCCTACTAGAGATAAAGCACCATGACCTTGGGCTAGTTTCCTCTAACTGGGCCACCTCACTGTTCTTTTGGTATGTGTATGTGTGGGTGTGCGCACATGAGAATGTGTGCAATCGTGTATGTTTGTGCACATCTGTAGCATCCCACACACAGGGAGAGAGAGACACACACACACACACACACACACACACACACACACAGTGTGTGAAAGGAGCTGGTGATGTGTGAGAAAAAATCTCTATGTGTACCTGCAAGTGCATGCCTTTTCTGTCTGTGCATGAGTTTAAATTTTGCTAGTGTTTGTGCACCATGTGTGTGTGAGAGAGAAAGAGAAAGACAGAGACAGTGAGAACTGTCAATGTGCACATCTCAGTGTATGTGGTGCTATGAGTGTGTGTGTGTGTGTGTGTGTGTCAGTAGGCCATCCCCCCATTACAGTGTACTTACCAAGAAGTCAATAGCCAGATGAGAAGAACCGTCCTACCTGACTGGCTGCACTACCCAGAATGATTAACTAGCTTTTACTTAATGTTTTAATAAAACATGTTCCCTACTTTTACATAAAACATATGTAATGATTATAAGAACCCATAGTTTACCAAACCATTTATGTGTTTATCTGGTAAGGGACCACTACTACACTACACCTCAACAAAAAGACAATAACGCTGAAGTAGTAATAGAAAATTTCTGAGAAATTTTGAGTGTGCCTGCTGTTTGGCATGTTTCTCAATAGGATGGGATGTGGTCCTGAAGATGAAGATGAATAATAGCTTATCTAAGTATGGAGGATAATATAAGTGTGGCTTTGCATTGCAAAGCAGGCATATCAACTAATACATATAAAAATGAGAATCAACAGAACACCTGAAGGATCTGCCTCACTATATTAAATGGAACATGTCATACACATTTCCAGGTCTACATTTATATTTTGAGGCTATACTGGTACATCTTTGCATTACAGTTCAAAAGGCAAAACTTAATGCAGCCCCTCGTTCAGCCTCTGTCTGAAACAGGCCGTTTTAACTCCTGTCTCTTTAAGGCCAGCTTCCAGAAGTTGCCTCTTGGCTCGGGAGGCTACGTTAACAAACTATAGTTGGAGGATTTCACTTATTTTTCTCATTCTTTACTCAAAATGGAAACTTCTCAAATATATCTGTACACGTTTGAACCTGAATCTGATGTGCAATATGTGAGTGGACAACGTGAACAACCTTAGCAACAGAGGCAACGAAACGGACAGCTGTTTGTGGGCATGTGCTGACAAGCTGACGTCGTCACAAGGAGGAAGTGTGCAGAGCAGGCTGAAGTCTGGGCTTTTGACCTGCAGGGAGCATTTTTACATATGTTCACCTCAAGTTTTATAACTTTGACTGTGTTTAACATAGACACCCAACATTACAACTGTATAAAAATAACATAAAATCACAAAAAGCACGTTATGTCTCCTTTAAAGCATCATAATGTAGCTACAGAGAATCTTTAAGAGACCCACTGCAAACACAACTATTTCTTCTGTCGGAATTTATATGAACTATAACTATCTGTCACAATGGCTGTTCTAGTGTTTGAATATATAACTTCTGATTATTTGCCTGTCTGTGCCAGTTCATGTTTGACTGCTTGAATACTAGTATAAGTGCATGTGGAACTGTGGAACTGCTTGTCTAACTACCTATTAAAAATGAATGATTTCCCGGCTTTAACCTCACTCTCGTGAGTCTCTCTCTCTCTCTTTCTTTCTCTCCCTCTGTCTCTTTTTGGATATGCATTTAAGGAAGTGCATTTAGTTTCTGCTAGCATTTGTCGACTCATTTTAAACTAAACACACACACCTAGTTTTTCCCTTCCAGGGCAGTGACATCAATATGCAGCGAAGGTAAGATGAAGTGAGGGGGAGGAGTAGGGGAAGTGAAATGGGTGGAAAAGGGAGGGCAGGTGGATGAAATCAGGAAATTCAGGGAGGAAGGAATGAGACAGGAAGAGGAATAGAAGGAGATGGAAACGCAGACAGGCAAAGACAATTAAAAAGAGAGAGATGGAGGGTTTTGTATCACTTCTTGATCTTATAGTCTCAGTAAAAGACAAAGACAGATATTTATTCTATAATCAGCTAATAACATAATTAATGTTCACAACCTGTTGCTACGATTTGAAAATGAGGTTAACATCCTTGCATCTGAAACATTGATTAAATATGTATCTGACACACTCAAATAACAGGTGTAGCCTACTTTTTATGCACAACCTATTATTCACAAGCTACTTGCTCCAAATACTGGAGTTTGACACTGGAAGGCTACTTTCAAATTAATCTAATAAAGGAGGAAAGTTTTTTCTGTCTAACCGGGAGATTCCAAACATTTAAATTGATCAGCTGATCATTTCACTAAAAAAGACTCAAAAAAAAAAAAATGATCTTGAGCTAACACCAGCTTGCAGAGACAACCCTGTCTCTTATAAATGATGTATACTACTAAATTGTTTTCCCAAATACACTGTGTTGGCAAATGCAACTGGTGCCCAGGTTATATTTTTGAATGAATAAAGCGATACATTTATATACACTGAAGGTGTAGGGAGGAGGTCAGAGTGGACCAAGGTTCACACATGTGGTGCGTGTGGTTAGGTTTAGGTAAGAAAAGCAATTTGCTTAAGGTTACTGAAAGATCATGGTTTCAGTTAGTTGTCAGTAAACATGCTGTGCTTCATGTGACTGAAGACGTTTTTCTGTTTTAAACAAAGATGTGATCTTTCCTTGACCTTAACTAAATGCTGCTGGTGCCTAAACATGACCATAGAAAAAATTTAATAATGCTGTAGTAACTACAAAGGGATATAGTACTGCAAGATTGAATATTTTGGCAGAAAAAGAATAAAATACCTTGAGTAAAGTGAATGTTTTACTTATAGGTCTGGTATTGACACTTTTGCAACTTGCAAATACATTAATTAACAACATTTTCTCATTTTGTTGAAAGAATGTGTAATTTGGGCAGCAT
This sequence comes from Thunnus maccoyii, assembly GCF_910596095.1. Lineage (NCBI taxonomy): Eukaryota > Metazoa > Chordata > Actinopteri > Scombriformes > Scombridae > Thunnus > Thunnus maccoyii. The sequence goes on from NC_056543.1 coordinate 13,112,419, forward strand.
TACATTTCCTTCAAAATATACTTGCTGTTGCAATTTAGTAGTATATAAACGTAATTTCTAGGTGACAGGTCTGGCAAAGAGCATATAAACTAAATAAGGCAAGTTACATTTTGGCATTTGGGTGACAGCTAGCAATTATGTTAATTAGTTAGACCTGAAATAATCTGCCATCAGCACCATTTGACAGTCAGCGCCAGCAAAAATGAGAAATTTGTCACTTGTATGTTTCGTACATTTCTCTCTCTAATAAAAAGACCCAAGAGAGAAACAACAACCTAAAACCAGATCCAAGATGGAACCATTTATCAGAGCCTGTCAGTCATTGTCATTACCTAATCATGTTTAAAGGATTGGTTCATACTCATTATATTGACTGAAATGTATTCTAAAGTTCAGCTGAAGCTAACATGACACCAAAGCTACACTCTTTTCAGACAAAAATTCCCTCTTTGTGTTTCCCGGAAAGCATTGAGCTACAGCGGAGGGATACTTCCTGGCACTTGCATGGTTTGTTGCTTGAATAAAGCACTAGTAATAAACCTACACATGATTGCCAGGACAATGATACCCATTTGATTCAGCTAACTCACACTGATGAAGCCTAATATTAGCTTCTGCTGAATCAGAATGCACTTTAGCACAGAACGAGGACTGTAGATTTTGTTCCGATTCTTACAGTGCAGGTACATTAGAAAATGATCTTGAGTCTCTCTAAAGTAATGATTGCATTGACCAATAACTCTCAATCTACACATGGCATGTATATATTGTATTAATACAGATGTGTTCTACTGTACCACTGTTTTATATTTTTTTCAATATATTGTTAGCTAGAATTATCCTTTATTTAAACTGAATCATTGAACCATTTGTATTTAAAACACAGTGTTCTACAATGATTCCACAGCTTTTCACTCTCTAAAAGAAGTATGTCTGTCTAAACTCTACCACTCTTACAGCAACCACTATTACATTTTCTCTCCTTGGCAGCCATTACTTCCCGTATTCACGTATTCAGCAACTGCGTTCTGCTAGGCACTAATAACCTCCTCACTCCTCCCTCCCTCCCTTTTCTCTTCCTCTTTCCATTTGCACCCATCCAGTACCTCCTACTCACTCTCTCTCTTTTTCTCTAACTCAGCTTCGCTATATTCCTCACACGGTGAGGGTTAGCCCAAAAAGCTGTCAGGATATGTTCTGCTGTCAGCGAGATGCCGAGTGGGAGCGCATTAGATATCGGCCTCGGTGTGTCCCTGACAAGAAACAAGCCAATTAAGGAATCCCCCGGCACTGCTTAAGCCCGGTTATGGCAGAGGTCCCCGAGACGAACACTAGTGTGCTAAATCATCATACCTTTTTTTTCTCCATGGGGAGAAATGGAGTGATTCTGGATTATTCTTTTTTTTTTTCTTTCTAGCAGCGCTGCCGGCCATCACTCAGCAGAATGCCTTAGAAAAGTTTATCTGAGCTATAAAGGACATTGACATACAGATTTTCCTCTCTTTCCTCTTCTCTGTTGTTCAGGCTCACTCTCAAGGCTAATAGTATTAGGCAGAGAGGAAGTGCTTTGAGATAAGCCTTAGGTCGCATACTTGCAATCAATTACTGTGGTTAAACATTGCAATAAAAAGATTAAGGATTAGTATTGGGTGAAAGTAAAGAGGCTTGATAGGGTGTGCAAATGCCTTCGTGAGTATGTAAGCACTTAAATGCATGTGTGATGTGTTTGTCATCTTTTTCATTTACGCTTTAACAAGTTATATTCAGTCATTCCTCAACATGTCCTTCTATCTTCGTCTTTGTCTCTCTTTTCTTATTTAACCCTGTCTTTTTAACTCTGTGTCTCCTTGCCATCCCCCTCCAAACTCAAAGCCTAAATCTGACGGCAATCCCCTGAAAACTTATCCCGTAACTGACAGAGCGGTTTGTTCAGGGGACTTTATGTCAATGAGCGGCTGCCTGGGTTTACCCTTGTTGTATTGGGTGAATGATAAAGAAAGCTGGGTATTATCATGGTGCAATATCACACAATAACACTGTGGGAGGTTGCATGACGGAAGTAAAAGCTACATAAACGATTTGGCACCCAAAACTGAATGGATAGGGGCAGGGTCTTTTAAGGCTGACAATAACACTTTCATACTGAGGCAAACTGAAGCCAACAATCAGGATCTGTAACTCCAAGCATTAAAGGCTAAGGCAGCTGGTTTTCTTTATTTTTCTAATTGACAACAAATACCAAATACCAAATAACAATGTGTTTGTGTCTGCGACTACCCCGTATTGATATGCATTTGGTACATTAGTGAATATGTACACTTTCCTCTAAAATTCTAATGTTAAAAGAATTAAAGAAAAACACTGGTAACATGGCATGCACTTGAAGTGGGATACTAATAATTAATAAGTTATAATATGATACTTTACCAGGTTAATGTGGTTTGTGGATTAGAAAAAAATAACACAATATTTTTATGGCATTAATCACTTCTCACTGTGTCATCTTACACACACCACAGTAATCAATCTACAATTACTGATTTACAATCTCTATGTAGATGCCTGTCCTGAATTTTGGGGCTTCATGACAACCATACTGTGTACTTGAAGTGACCTTTAAAGTGACCTTTTTGCAACACATTAAGATCAAAACTGCTGCCGCAGCAGTGGAAACTATTACTGAAACAGTTTAGTCGTGCTGCAGTGAAAAAGGAAAACAACCTTTTTGTTTCTTGCAAGGAGTCGGGACACCTGCTGACAGCTGTTATATGCTGATTTAAGGTCTAACTGTATATAAAGTAGTTGAAACTTGCTCTACCTCCAGCAGCTAAAACAGAAACATGCTTCTTACACACTGGTGCTTCAGTATTAATAATCTAATGATGTCTTATTACGTTTTAACTACATTTCTTCTCTCAGAACCAGTTCTTACGACGCGCTGTCTGACCACGTCAAAAATCAATGGTCACTCGGTCAGTGTTATGGGTCTCTCGTTTGTCATTCTGATGGCAGCAACACTACAGGGTAACCAGGGTAACCAGGCTACCTTGGCTAAGCAGGCTAGCATACATCCATGAGCACGCAACACCTAAGTGGTGGACTGCCAAAATGTCCTGGGTGGAATTAGCACTCTAACTAAACTGTTTCAGTAACAGTTACACCCCATGAGCCATTGTTGGATGTTTTTCAAAATAAAAGACCAAAATGTTATTTTCTACTTTTCTTTTTTTCTGCTCTACTGAAATCATACCGAACCGTGACTCCAAAACTGAGGTACATAGCAAACCGTGAATTTTGTGTAACGTTAAGCCCTTAATCGCTCTGAGCTGAACACTTGTGAGGTATCGAGGTTGCACAGCCTAATATTTGACTGAGCAGTGTTCCGGCAGCAGTAAACCAATGTGCCACCGTTGGGCTCCCCGCTTACATAACGCTGTGTTTATACGCCCCCGGTAGATCTGACTTATTGGCTGCTTGGGGATCTCTGACAATAGATAAAAATAGGATTATTCCCTCCCATTATGATGGACAACTATCATTCTTTGTCATCCAACCTGCCTATGTTCAGTTGCCATCATAATGTCAATGACTGAAAACAAAAGGCAACATTTGGCATTCTTAATCCCTTAAAGCTGTTTCATGTAATTTAATAAATAAGATGCTCCTCTCTATTCTCTGCTTTCTTCCCCCCACCCACCACTGGGAAATGACTCATGCATATTTCAGCAGTGTGTCTGCCCATTCTGAGTGAAGCTTATTGTGGCTGCATGCAGACAGCAAATCAACCCTCTTTTCCTTTTCTTCACTCTGTCTCTCTCTCATTCACCCGTCCACTGCCCTGTTCTTCATCACTATTCAGCATCTCAGAACACGGAGAGAAAGGCAGAGAATAGAGACATGCTTGCCTCATGAAAACAACTTTTCAACATCTGTTCCACTTAAGTATCAGTCTGCTGTTGGCATTTTCAAACAATTATTAATTTCTACTGGAAGAAAAGTTTGCAGCATCAAGGTGCTTGAAAGACATGGTATAGATGAATGTGTTTTCTAACTCTGAGCATATTCCTACATTCAGTAAAGTCATTAACAAACAAAACAACAGTCCTCTTTACACTGTTTCCCCTTGTGGGCCAATTCAAAAAAAGGTTTATTTATTTTCCAACCAGAGAAGATATAAAATAATGCCATTATATACCAATACCTTACATTGAAGGTCGGGCATGACCAAGACATATGGTTGTGTTTACTGTGTGTAAACATATGTTTACTGCTTTCCAGTGTGCTGGAGATGCCTAGAATGTGTATCTATAGGGAAATGTATTCAAGTGATGAGTGAGACCAAGCACAATTAATTACTGGATTGAAGCGCCTCAGTCTTGTCTCCCTGTAATTTTCACTAAGATTAAAACTATTCCCAGGCAACTATGATAATAACACATACGTAAGTGTGCCCACAGCAAGAAATTAACACTCCCGCATTGCTAATGAACTTTTACACTACCCATATACCCACATATTGACCATTAGTCTATGTGTGTTGATTAAAATGACAAATTTACTTAGCTAGGAAGTGTTATAAAGAAGAGGAGTGTTGTAAACTTTTATGTTGTGCTTGATGCTAGCTGTAGGTGTACTTAAAACAACTAAGTCTCACAACTTTGAGTTACTGCTGCAGAAAGGTGCAGAACAACTTTCCGGTTTCCTTTTCTATCTTTTGGCACTGACTTCTTTCCATTCTCAACAATAGATTTTATTGTATTTTTTTAAATGGCAGATGCTCTCACCCAAAATATTTGACAGCGAGTAAAAATGTAGGGGGGATATAGTGTCAAGCTCAAGGACACTTTAACATCACTGTTGTTGAGATTATGCAGAAAGCCACAGTGTCCTGTGTTGTAATTCTGGCAGACCACCACGGTGTACTTGTGGTTAACCCTCATCCTCTACACAACCACTCACTTTCCTCTCGTTACAAGAGTTGTTTACTGGCTTTTGATAAAAACTCATCCATAAATATACACCTCATTTCCACTTCACCTTCAATTTCATATCATATGACCAGCTATCCTGGCAAACTCATCATCAGGTAATCATGCTGGAGCAGTTACTGCATATGAAATTATTTTAAGATGTGCACTGGACAGGAGTGAGTGAAGGCTGTTTATATCTGGAACCAGAACTAGTGTGGCTCTGAGAGGCAGCTACATGGTGTGCTGCTGTATCAGCCTGATACCAGGCTGTGTCTAATATGGTTGGGATTGACTTATTCTTGCTGGCTCCCAGGTAGTGAAGGGGATTTAAACTATTTTACCTCCCCAGATCTTCACACCTTCCCTCAGGCCCTCTCACCTCGATGCCTTAAATATTAATGGTAAATTGGAGGATAGTGGATGAGTGAAGAGGGGAGAGGGCTGACAGCTTAATCATGGAGGCAGCGGCCCCCCTCTCTCCTCTTCCTCAACGCTGTGGGCGGCTGTCACCAGGACCTACATGATGTAATCACCTCCATAACCCTGATATGGGGCACTGTGGGCCTTGCAGGGAGAGATAGAGACACAGGGAAGGGAGGGGGGGTGGGACCTTAGGGATCCTCCTGCAGAGGATCATTTAAAGTCAAACCCCACATAGAGTAAGTGTGAAGTGTGGGAGGGCAAATGTGGGAGAAACTGCAAAGCTTTGTGGGGCAGGGCGTGTCCCCACTACACTTTAAGCAAAAAGTACTGCTACTGCTCTCAAACACTTAAACACTACCTAAACAGAGAGTGATAACTACTAGCTCACTATTTCTAATATCTCCCTTTCGATGTTCTTGTTACTGTTTTTCAGAAATGTATTATCTGTAGATCACAACTCAATTATCTTGTTTTTTTTTTTCAACCGGTATAGCACTTTCTCATTATAATCTTTAATACTATTACATTGTTGTGAGATATTGTGCTCTTGAGACATTTTAGCGAAACTAGGGTAATTATTTTAGCTTGGAGTGATGCTGTGATGATCAAGATCAACCCTACTAATACTAATGTGCTTTCTGTGGCTTTATTTGCACTGTGCTTGCTCACAACTGCACGTCTTAGCTATGTATGCCATATGTTATTTTCAGGATAAGTCAGAAATGTCATTATTTAACATGTATGTGCGACTATACGTGTTCAAGGATACATAAAAAAAACACAATTCAAAGTTGCGCACAGAAAACATATGTACAACATCTTTTTTACCACCTGCCACAACAGTGTCAGCAATTGCAAAGATGTCTTTTCTTGAAGAACTTAAGTTGTTCATTTTTATCTATTTTTTAAAATATAATAAATAAATATAATAATAAATAACATCTAATTTTACAAATGCTTCAGGCTATTTTATTACAGATCGAAAAGGTCAAATACTATTTAAAACTCATCAATAAACTGTAGGCTACAACAAACAAACAACAAAGTAATTAACACATTTAAATAATTTAATTATTGTAGAGGAAGAACTTTAAGTGAAAGTAAAACACAAATTTTTAATTATGATGTTTTAGTTACACTAATGGGAATAAAGAAATGGAGTGCTTGCTGTTTATTAATTTTACAATTGTTTTCTTTTATTACAGATCAAAAAGTTCAAATGCATTTTAAATTCATCGGTAAAGAGTGAGCTACAACAAACAAACAACAAAAATAATTAACACATTTAAATAATTTAATTATTGTAGAAGAAGAAAACAAATTTTGGATAATAACATTTTGTTTTATACTGGGAATAAAGAAAGGGAGCGCTCTCTCTCTCTCTCTCTCTCTCTCTCTCTCACACACACACACACACACACACGCACACACACACACACATACCAGCTTATCTGGAGAATTTCCAGATAAGAATAGAATAGATCCTTTTACAGCCAACATCATCAAAAATATGCGTGCGCATCTTGGCATCGGAGTTGTTGTTTTGCCCCTGCCATCCAGACGTGTTAGCAAGCTCTAAACACTGAATCAAAACTGTTACCAGCATCAAAATGTCTGGGTTTTGCGTGCACGTTGTCAAAATCAATATTCCAACAGCAGACTCAAGTTATACTGAATTCTGACAGGATCATGACCGTTTCAGAGCAACCGACGGCATCTATGGCTGCAAGCTATTAAATGTGTTGACTATCACTGGACTAAGGAAACAATCAAAAATGCTCATGTTTGTAGCGTCCATTTTATATCAACTGAAGTTATCTATCTACTCTTTGATTTTACTGGAAAGCCTTGTTTACATAAAAAAATGTCTGTAAGATGTAGATTAATAATCTAATGCAGCTAAAGTTTGATAACCAGCGTTAGCTGGTGTTAGATTTGGCTAGTAAACAATGAGGAGTGTGATTTATTTGCAGGTGAGGTGTCAGTGGACTCGTATAGTCCTGATTCTGTGTTTGTATACACAAAACAAAGCCAGAAACCCAAAGCAAAGATGGATCGGTATGAATAATTAGTCCTGCCCCCTGTTAGTCATTTTTAAATGTGTTTTCTCTCTTGCATTTCCATGATATTCAATATGCTTTGGTGTTTACAGCTACTGGCTTTGAGATACTGATAAGTGTAATTGTATATTACTTTTGTTTTTACTTTAGGTACCCGAGGAGAAGGAGGAGAGATGACATGGTTAACACCCCACCAAATAAACCTGCTCCTTCTGAAACTCTAGAATGAGAATGCAACATGGATCATTGTCCTGGTATGAATATATTTTGTCTTACAATTAACTGATTTATTGTGAACTTGTGCCTGCCTTGGTTGCTGCATATGCTATCTGTTCACTTTTCTATATTAAAGCTGAAGAGGATATCCCAGTCCCAAGGAGAGAATATGATCATCTTAACCTGAGACACACTCAACTGAAGGATGAATATGTCAACCTGCAGCAGGAGTTTGACACACTGCGGGCTGAAAATGAAAAGCTAAAGGAGGAGCAGCAAAACTCTATGCTTTCCTTCACCACTGTTAGGTGCAACATTGGACAGCGGATTTTTCTCACAGGACTTACCTCTGTGATCTTTGAATGGCTGCCTACAAAAATAACAGGCAGCATAGAAAGAATTAGCTAAAAACTTACTCTAGAGGACCATCTATTGGTTGTGTTGATGAAATTAAGTCTGGGCCTAAGTAATACTGACTTAGCATATAGATTTAAGGTATCAAACAGCACTCTATCAAATATTTGTCAGAGCTGGATACCAGCTATGGCCATGGTCCTCAAGCCCCTCACTAAATGGCCAAGTAAGGGAGCCATACTTAAGAAATCCTCAACCAGAATTTTAAAAGATGCTGGCACATAGTAGATTGCACAGAAATTTTCATAGCTAGACCCAGCAATCTGAGGGGTCAGGGCCCAGACATGGTCAAATTATAAACACAACAAGACCATGAAATATTTGATCAGCATCACTCCAGCTGGGGAAATTTCATTTCTGTCACCTGCGTGGGGTGGAAAGGTTTCAGAAAAACAGATCATTAAAGTGTTGGGTTTCTTAAGACTTTTTGAGCCTAAGGATGAGATTTTAGCAGATAGGGGATTTCTAATCAGAGACAACCTTGTAGTTTATGGTGCCATCCTTCGTATCCCTCATTTCACAAAAGGAAAAAAGCAACTCTCTGCACAGGAAGTGGACTCATCTAGACAACTTTCTCGTGTTAGGATCCATGTGGAACGAGTCGCTGGTCGATGGAAGAACTTTGCAAACAGTTATTCCAGTGTCACAGGTTAACATACTAGATGATGTTGTGACTGTGTGTGGTGCCCTCACAAACCTCTGTAAGAATGTTGTTCCCAAAGTCAAAGTTCCCAAATGAGTGAATTCTATGAATTATTTATTGAGTCATTTAACAAACAACATTGCATTGTGAATTGTCAAAACATGTACCATTGTTTCTGGATTTTCCCCCCTAAATGATTCAAATGAGGTAAAGCATTTTCCTGCTTAGCAAGGAATATTTCATTGTATCCATGTATGAATTATAATAGAGTGAATTACATTTTTAAAACATGTACTTACTTAGGACTTCATGGGTGATAATAAACCTCCCAACATTAGCTGTCCCTGATGTGTATAATCATCCTTTTTTATCTCAAACTACAACAATTCAGAGTGCAATATCACTTTTGTTTATAGTGATGTTATTAACAAAGAGTTTCATCCCAAAATTAGATATGTACCATTGGAGAAATGTGACTCTTTGAACAAAAAATATATAGGTGCCATTAAAGTAAATCATATTATGGAGATACTGTAGATACTGCATCTCAAGCCTTTTGCCCACATTTTTTTAAGGTATACTGCCCCCAGAAGAAATCTGTCATAGAAATATTTCTTGATAATTTTAAGTAGCAAAATATCTCTAATGGATACATATATAGGTTTATGGAATGAAACTTTAAATGTCTTGTTGCAGTGAAGTGCATCTACATACAGACAGCAGTCAATACCAAGAAACACAATATAAAATGTAAGGAAAAAGTTACTAATGAATTTTCCAACATTGTCAATAAGGCATTCATGCCTCTTCTCTGACTTTCTCTACATAACCGTGTTGCTGGCTTCCTTTTGATCTGTACACAGCTGTGATGAAAGTGGTTGTTGCATTTGACACAGTTGATCATTTTGCCAAAATCTGGCCTTTCACAGTACTGGCAGGCCTTCTGTGTCTCCAAGGCAGGGTCGTATCTTCTTGTCAGTAGTTCAAGCAACAGACTCAAGATAAAGAAATCTTGTGCTTTTGGCAAAGCCTCCTGCAGAAACTCTTGATTTCTCAGGATATGTTGCACAGTGAAGTCCTCCTTCGTCCACAACACAAAGTCACAGTAGCTAACATCACACACAAACATGTGGAGTTGAATTTGATAGTAGTATGGGTGTGAATGCTTCAATATGAGTGACTTGTCCAGACAAAACTGCTTGTCTTCTGTAGTTCCCTGAAGGCTATCACGGTACTTGTAGGGACACTTTATCTTTACATCCCTTTGCTACAGCCGGTACATCTTGCTATCCCATCTGGCAATGATCCAAGGTGTGGCTCGGAAAGCCGCACCACTAAGCCACAGGTTGTGACCCTGAAATCTTGATGGCTTTGGGTCATAAATGCAATGTAGGCTTGTCTTGCCATCTCCTCCATATTTTCACCCCAGAGCACAGATAGGACATTTAACTATTCTCCAGACTTGTCAGCACTGCAGCACGTGGGACCACAACCTGCAGTTCCCGAATGTCATCATCTGTCAACTCTGATGACAGAGCAACAACAAGACACAATTATTGTGCTGCATAATATTCACATTTTAAGAATCTTGACTGAATTCTTACTAAAATCATTAAGCAGAGCTTAAAAAAGGCACGTACACAATAGATAACAGACAAACTTGTTTCCAGAATCAGTAATCCGAAGGCAAATGCACAAAACATCATATGATACTGACATTAATCAAACTGTGTCTAAAGGCCTTTATGATTTTCATTTCTGCATTACCAAGAAACGCCGTCTTTCTCAGTCTACATTATGGTGTTAAAAGACTAAGGGGAAATCTTCAAAATCATCAAAATTAATTAAATGCACTATGGCAAAAGGAAACTTATATAGGCTCTGTCAGCTATTACATGCCTCTGGGTGTGACACTGTTCTTCCTAGCACTTTGAAGCTGCTGGAAGCTGCCTGCCTAACCTCTTTGGTTTGTGGAAGCTGATTTCCCTCAATGCAGCTGGCTTGACTTCTTTCCTGCTTATGTCTTTCCACATGCACACTCCAGAAGTAATTGCTGCTTTCTCTGTCTCTGCCTTCCTATCCTCACACAGAGCTCATCTTTGAATAATATTGCAGTTGAATGACTGCAGCATGACCCAAGCCTGAAAGGTCAAAAAGACATAATAAAACTTACTGGCTAATCCAATATATATGTTTTAATATTATGACTTGACTTGGGGTTTGAAATTAACACTTGCTCTCAGCCAAATTTTGACTAAGTCTGTAAATTGTACAAGACATTTTAGCATGTATAGAACCTAAGCTCAATCAGGTTTTGACTGCAAATAAATAATATCTGAAACCACTTGCCACTGTGTGTAGTTCACGAAAAAGTTAGTTTTTTGCCCTGGTTATGACTAAGTTACAGGGCCAAGGCACATATGATTTTTGATATGTTAAGGAAAGTCGTAAGTGAAATTTTAAATTACAGTAAAACAGAAGGAGAATTCAAGTTTGCATAACAACAATATCATGAAGCTCTGAACTATGCTAGCTAGTAAGCCAACAATACAAAATTATACTTACCCTGCCATGCAGGTACAATTTGCTGATTGGAACAAATGCCCCAAAAGTCATGGTCCCATGGGAGGTAATTAACAGCCAAGAAAATGTACCGTTTGCTATGAGAACACATCTGGGGTGGATTGTCAATGGACCTCTTGGACATCATGATTGCACAGACACATTCAACAGCCATTCAACAGTCCAATGCAATAAAATCTCAACTTCCAAGGTAGAACAGCTCTTGATCAGTCAGTAAAACCAAGACTTCAGTAAGAAAGCATCTGAGGACAAACCTGAGATGTCGATGGAAGACAGGATATTCATGAAATATACAAATGGAGGTGTAACACTGAACGATGGACACTATAATCTGGATTTGCCTTTCAGAAGAAATGACTTTATCATGCCATAACTGCTCAGTTGAAGAACAACGCCTCCAACAAATTTGAAAGAAATCTACTTTCAGAGCAGCTGGAAAAGACAAATGGCAGAGTTTGGTACATTCCACACCATGGAGTGTATCACCCCAGGAAGCAAACCTTAAGAGTAGTCTTCGATTGCAGTGAATCCTATGAAGGAAGGTCACTAAACTCTGAGCTGCTACAAGGTCCTGATTTGACAAACAGCTTGGTTGGAGTCCTTCTAAGATTCAGACAGGGGCTGTAATGGCAGATATTCACTCACTGTTCCACCAAGTGAGGGTGTCAGCAAAAGATAGACTTTCTAAGATTTCTGTGGTGGCCTAATGGTGATGTCAAAGTCCAGTTGAACACTGCATGCTTGTTTACCTATTTGGAGCAGCATCTTCACCCAGTTGTGCAAACTTTGAATTGAAAAGAACAGCAGAGGACAACAAAGCTCACTTTCACCCAGAGGTAATAGACACCATTGAGAACAGCTTCTATGTCAATGATTGTCTAAAGTCCATGGCCTCAGAACAGGATACTCTTCAACATATTAAAGACCTGTCAACTGCCTGTCACATGGGAGGATTTCACCTCACAAAGTGGGTGAGTAACAGCAGCACTGTCCTCTCTGCTATTCCTGAGGAAGACAAAGCCAAAGAAGTAAAAATGTTGGATCTGGACAAGGGTGAACTGCCTATGGAGAGGGTACTGGGACTACAGTGGAGTATTGAGAATGATGCATTCATGTTTAACATCACAGTGAAACAAAGACCACTCACTTGAAGAGGAATGCTGTCTGTGGTGAACTCAGTGTACAATCCACTTGGATTTTTAGTCCCACTCACTCTTCCTGTGAAGACTATGCTCTAAGGGTGTGCCCGGATACAAATACATTATTCAGCAAAGCACAAATAGTGTTTTTTTTCCTGAATATTTGTTTCATACAAATATTTTAAAAATGATTTGTTTTCAGGAAAAAAAAAAAAAACCCATGTCAAATTCTGTGTGCAGGTCGGTTACATTGCTACCTCAGTCTCTCTCCTCTGCTCAGCCTTTACGTCTATCAGCAAGTCTCAATGAGAGGAGTCACATCCACCTGCTACATGACACACATTTCCTATTTTGGACATCACTTCCGGAGTTGGGGGTGTTCCCCAGAGATAAAGTTAAACTACTGACATGCACGAAGTGCTTACAAGGGACTCTCCGTAACCTGTTGTTCCCCTTCTCTTTTCCACAAAGTTAGGTTGTAAAAAATAGGCAATAAATGAAAAGTGCAAAGCAAGAATCGCCTTTGAAGTTTCTCCCTACATGTTACATGGTGTGCTGTCTCTGTTTTATGGGTGTGTAAATAGGTAGAGGTCTGTCTGCAATGAGGTGATGAGTAAAGTTCTAGCTCAGTGGTCAGCGCAGTCATTTATGATCTGGGAGACTCCAGTCCAAGACCTGGTGTGAGGACCTCCTTCGTAAGGTAGTTTATTCATGAACATTTATTGTAACACTTTCATTTTCTAAAATTAAAAGCATAATAAAAACAAAAACAGGATTTTTAAGCCTCTCTCCACTTTTATTCGAATACAAATACAAACAATTTTGCTGCCTCAACAAATATAGACACAAATACTGAGCTATCTGCACATCCCTACTATGCTCTAAGAGTTGTGTAAACAGAATAATGGAGGGGATGAGATAATTCTACAAGCAACATCTCAAAAATCGACAGCTGACTGATTTCTGTGTGCCTCACTGCATCAAGCCAAAGGCCTTTAGAACCAATGAGCATCAATTTGCATCACTTTTCAGACTCCAGTGAGCATGGATATCGCACTGTGAGCTACCTGTGGATGAAGAACAATAGAAGTGAAATTTCGGTTTCATTTATGATGGGACAAGTAACACTGGCTCCCTTGAAGCAGATCACAATCCCCAGGATGGAGCTGACAACTGCAGTATTGTCAGTAAGAGTAGACAAAATGCTTAAGTCAGAGCTACAACTGGAATTTGAGGATTCAGTCTTTTGGATGAATAGTCAGACGTTACTGAGATACACCTCCAATCAACACACACAGTTCCACACCTCTGTCACCAATCGCATAGCTGTGACCCAGGAGAACACCGATGTGTCACAATGGAGGTTTGTAGACACAAAGTCAAACCCAGTTGAAAAGAAATCTGAAAATGAATGGCCAGCTAACCCCACTGATTTCTAGTTCAACCCGGTGGATGACCAAGACGTCAAAAGAGAAGTTGTCGCATATGGAACCAATGTCCCAGACAAACAAAACCCAACAGACCAGCTGCTGTCACACTTCTCAGACTGGCTGAGACGCAAGAGGGCAGTGGCATGGTACTTGAAGTTCAGAGATGTTCTGAGGATATTTACAAGAAAAAGAAACGGAACTTAATGAAATCGCTGTGAACACACGTCACCAAAGCAAAGAAGTTCCTTCAAATATGCAAGTATTCAAATCCACATTGAGTGGTCAGAACATCACTGTAGACAACATGGAAAAGGCTGAGAAAGTCATCATTGGGATTAGCCAGAGTCAAACATTTTTTGAAGAATTGGTAAATGATGTCATCATGCATACTAAGAGTTGGTGGATGACACAACTGCATCTCGAGGGTCTCAAATGCTAGGAAGAGTAATGGAAACCATTCCAGAAACAAAAGGCCTAGTTCGTTCACTGAAGACCAAGACCAAAACCAGTGTTCTTGAATGACCCATCACAAAGGTCTGTCTGCTGCTTGAAGACTCCTGTCTGCTGCTTGAAGACTCCTGTCTCCAGTAGTACATTTTCAGTTAAATATTTTTACAATTTTATGTTGATACATTATATGAATGATATGGTAGGAAGAATTTTTAATGTAAATCATCAGCTCCATCCATCATTTTTTAGTAATTATATTTTGTTATATACGCCATACAATTGGGGGCCAGTGTGTAGAGGACGATTCTCATTTTCTTGCCAGTGTGTTTTTTGCCACCCTCCACAGGCTTGGAGGAGAGGGGATAAAGGCCTGGCCAAGAGAGGGCCTGGTGTTGTTGATTGGAAGCTCACAGCTTTTAACGTCTGGTCTTTGTTGCTTCTGCCTTCTGTTTGATTTTGTGTATACTACAAAGTATTAAAGATACATTTATTTTATTTTTTATAAACCTAGAATCTGGGATAAAGCTGTTTTGAGTTCAACTTTAAATTCATTTTTAGACATTCCTTATTTCCTTTTCTTTTTTATTTGTTGCTGCTCAAAGCCAGTCAGTATTAATCTACAGAAGTACTCTCAATCAGCCACCACAAGAAGGGACAAAAGGTCTCTACACAGCCTGTTCACACTGTAACCATGGATGCACTACACAGCAATCAACTAAGATAATTTTAAATAAAACACAACACAAGCACTGTCATGACAGACCATAACTGATAAGGTGTGACAAATATCAAAATTGCAGCCACAAGCAGACACCTCATAAAGTAAAGCACTTCAGACTTGACATTTTGAAAGACAATAAAAAAAAGGTTAAAAGCCCCAGACATTTTCGTGACAATAAACAACACCAGGGTTACCAATCCGTCGATGACCGAATGGAAAATGATGAGTTGAACATGGACAAACAAGGACTCAACACAGTCAGAGTGGCATAGACTCTTTGGATAGCTTCTGCCTCTTTCCTGTAATCAGTCTCCACCTTGAATTGGATTGTGCCATAGTTAACAAGTATGAAAAGAGGACCGGATAAACAAAGAGGTGGAGGTTATCCAATGCTGCCTTTGTTGCTTACTGTATATAACAAGAAGAAATTTCCAATCACTCCTTTAGGTATCCTGACAGCACAGAGAAGGACACGTTTGTGATGTAACACAGTTTTGATCTGAGGACGTTACAATTTGTTGTCAGCACATCTATATTTCATCATGCTAATGCCTTTAGTTTGGAACTTGCTGCTTTTCCAAAGTTCTGATTTTCAGTCAGACAAGATATTGCTGTGGAGCTGGAGGCACTTACTGCCACAACAAAATGGCAATACCCCTTTTGGGGTAGGTGACTGACAGAAATACAGAGTAAGGTAAAGTACATGCAGTCATTGTTTCTCTAGTACCTTGGATCTAACTGGAGGTGAAATGAAGACTAAGCACACTTCTTTAACTCATGCTCTCCTGAAGATGAAGAAGTTTAGGGATGGCAGATGGAAAAAATTACTTGTGTTTTGGAGTTGGACTTCATTATGGGTATCAAGATGGTAGTCTTGTCATCTCAACAATTCATAATTCATATGCAGAAAATGCAGTCAAAACATTTATATTAAATGTTGCAATTACAGAAGCTTTGTAAGCTTGGCCTAGACTGATTGCTAGTCTTTGCTTTCCTTTGGCTATTTAAAGAGTCAGTGAAATATTTATGTGGCTGTATAGTGACATAAACAGGACAGGAATTGACAGTGGAAGATTGAACACCTTTAGGGAAGTCTCCTCAGAGATCCTGGCTCATTATCTGTCTCCAAGTTACATTATTTCCCATGTGGACAGAGGGGGCTGAACAAAAACAAAGATGTGAATATGAAACAGTTCCTTGCTACCCGTTCTGACCTGTTACCATCAATATAATTGATCTTGTTGATGTAGCAATGGCCATGCATTTTGAACAAGACACACTGGACAGTAAGACCGAAGGCAATAATTGGAAGCAGAGTTGCCGTCCTTACCCCGTTTATAGGATATGTCTTCCATCCGAGCTCTCCAAGCACAGACGTCGTATCCAGCAGCACAACTGAAATGAGAAAAAGATGAGTGGGGAAAATACAATCATTAGCAATCTGTCAACACACAAAAAGTCCTATTTTCACACTGGAAATTGAAATATCAGTCATAAACATGTTCATTTAGACATTTTTTATATTAACAGAAATGAGTTTCTTGGATGAATATTTATGAGTGTGGCGGCATATACAATGGGAGCAACATTTTCGGCACATGCGACACAATGTGAGGACTGATAGATTGCAGTCAGATTGCTGTCAACAATCCATTCCCTGCCCCTGCCATCCCTTTCTCCCATCCACAGCTTTACTTCAATCCCACTCGCAACAATATGCTCTTCTTCTGCTTGTGACTGAGACTGTTCATGAGATATAATCAATGACAGATCTGTCATCATCCCTTATGCCATGAAAATATGTGTATTCAAAATCCCTTGGGGTATTAATGTATGGAAATTATAGCTTTGGTATTGTATTTTCCCAGAGTTTAGTATACAGTGATATTAATCTTGGTACAGCATAATAATAATATTGTCAGTTGACTCTAACCTTCCAGGTAGTGTTAAAAAACAATGCAATTTTACCCAGGAAAGTATTGCCATCCTTGACAATATTTTGTCTTGTTCTCAAGGACAGTAGATTTAATAATTCAGGAGGAAAGTGACTCTCCCAGGAACAAGTGATTTATAGTGAAAAGGAGAAGGTATTCCTGAATTTACCCTCAGTGTGATGCCAGCATAACACCACTAAATTTAAAATAAATAATTTGTTTTTACCTACACTTGTGACAACATTACGAAATAGGCAGTAGACACAGTTGCATTTTCATAGTCCATAAATATTAAATGGAGCCCATCCAGTCACCTTGTAATATGCCAAATTCATAGTATGTCTGACAATACAGTTATATCCTAATTATGTGTGGATGCAATGCATGTAGGTATAAGAAAACAATTGATGTTCTGTATTTGTATTCAGGAGCAGTTATAACTTGCAGAAAAACAGCAACACTAGACTCAAGAGGCTTGTTTAAAGCCACACAGTTCACTCACAAACTATGAGTCATTGTTGAATCTGATGATAAGGAGCAGAGGATTTCGTCTTTAAACTTGTCCTTGAGCAGCCATTGACTTACATCTTAAATGTTACACTGTGAATCCCACATGCTAAATAGTGACACTGATTTCTGACAAATCACATAGTATTTTCTCCTTGAATAATGACGTTTCAAGTGTCAGTCAATCACGAATGTCCACTTGGAGCTCTGTAAGTGGTCCTTCGGGGGCTCATTATGTCATCACAAATCTCTATTAGTGATAATATTTCCTGAATAAATCTCCATTAACATCCTCATTGCTCTGGGATAGTTATTACAACTGACTGTACATCAAATGAGGTAGTTTTGTGCTGTGATATTATAAATAACAGTGTCAAGGCAAAAGAAAAGTGATATTTAATTCTCTGTTAATGTACTCTGACAAGATCAAGACAAGCAGAAAGGAATTGGAAATACCGCCTCACAGTTGTATGCCTCTGTCAACCAGTCAAGTTGCAGTTTACATCCATGTCTGTCCAGACTGATATTAAGACTTTGAAGGAATTAAATAAAATCACCATAGTTTCAAGGTGGGCAAGATTACTGTCATCAATTCAGTATCTGACCAAATATGAAATATGGTCACAATCTCCCCTTCTGTTCCTTACATATGACATTGAATAATGGCCAGAAAAGTGTTTTTGCAGAACATTGTGATATCACAGTGAAGTTGACCTTTGACCATTTATATATAGAATGTCATCACTTCATCATTTTATTCTATTAGACATAGACATTTGTGTGACACTTTGTCATAATTAGCGTTATGAATTCTTGAGTTATGGCCAAAAATGTATCTTGTGAGGCCACAGTGGCCTTGACCTTTGACCACCAAAATCTAATCAGTTCATCCTTGAGTCCAAGTGGATGTTTTTGCAAAAATTTGAAGAAATTCCCTCAAGGCGTTCCTGAAATATAGCCTGAAAACATAATGCCTTCGGCCACGGCTGTTGCCAGCACGGAGGCATAAAAAGGGACATTTTCGAATCTGTCAGTTTCCTAGTTTTGAGCCAGTACACTTATGATGGAATCTGGCTGACAAAGATTGTCCAAGCATCTGCTCACTGAGATTTTCATTGTGTTTGCTTGTATGTGTTTGTCATACACAACTAAATGCTCCTCTACTTCCCCTCATCTCCCAGACAGCTGGTATAGGGCGCACTGTAGTGACACTGTGTAACACCTGTTTTTGGATCAAGCAACACGGGTCTAGCACAACATCTAAGAGTTAAGAAAAACATCCAGAATACAGGACCCCACTGTTGTCAGAATCAACAAATGTAACATTGTCGAAAAATACAAGTTGACGCTCACAATGCTGCAATGGAGCTGTACAGCAGACAGATGTATCCAATAACTATAACAAAGGAAGAAAAAAGAAAAATTTTCTGTTACTTTGTGTCTCTGAATATCTCTGTATGGGTGTGGTGATGTGTGGCATAAGAGATGAATAAAATAATAACTGCTGAGCGATGTACAAAATATTAAAGTCAGAACTGTAATACAACCTGTTTATATATTAACTGGCAGACAATGAAATTATCTTAGGACTGAACTGCAACTGTCATATCTCTAGTACATGCTTTTAATTTTTAAATCACATTTAAAGGAATAGTTTGACATTTTGGGAAATACCCCAATTTCCTTTACCACTCTTATATCTGTAAGGTATTAAGCTATTCCCAGCGGTTAGTTAGCTTTAGCTTAGCAAAGACTGGAAATTGGGCACAGCTACTCTGCTCTGCTTGGAACTAAAATCTGAAGACTCTACTCCAGTCTTTATGTTAAGCTAAGCAAATTGATAAACTTAGATGCTGCTGTTAGAGTATATTTATTGTGCAGACATGACAGTGTTACCTGTTTAATTTAATTTAAATTAAAGTCCCCTCCACTCATAAATGTGTTTCACTTTTTGTTCTTTCATTTGGATGTTTGAGCTTCACTGTGCAGAATGACGTTTGTCCAGAGTTCGACGCTAGAAGGCTGTTTCACATTCACCTGCTGAAAATGGAAAGTTTCTCTGCAGTCACCTTAAATCTGAGTTTAAGGCATTTGCTTACGAGCATGTTTTGTGACATCACAATTAGTTTGGAGCCCATTGTGGTCCAGTGTGCAACTTACACAAGTGTGATGTGGAAACTTGAAAACCTCAAGTACACATACACTGAGAACTGACTTTTCAGTGAAGGAGGAGACATTTTGTGTCCAGCACTTAAACTTTTAAATATTCATAGATTCTGCATTTTTCAATGAGGGAGAAGGAGGAGATGTAATTTTAGAGATTTTTAAATAGATAATTGAACTTTTTGCAGAAAAAAATCCCACATCCCACATAAATTATTATTCAAAGTATTTTTATATGTTTAAAACTGTCTGGAGGGGTTCTTTAACTGACTAAAATGTCAAACTATTCTTTTTAATGATGTTTTCATATTTTAACAATATTATTTATTATTAGTTTTAATTGCTCCACTAAAAAAACTGGTCTGATGAGCTGCTGTGGTCATGTGGGAACTCCTGTGCCAGAGAATGTACGCTAAAACATAACATCTACGTATGCTTCCTGAAACCTGGATTGCAAGTGAGGTTTCAAGGTAACATTATTGAAATTTCATCTGTAAAAATCCATGTACTGTACATGACTGACAGCTGGAGAGCCGTAAAAGCAGTTTCCCTGAGCTGAGAGGGAGAACACAGAGAAAGAGACAGACATACTGTGTATCAAGAAAAAAAAGAGAAGAAAGAAGGAAACATGTTCATGTATTTGACAGTTTACTAGTTTTCTAGTTGTAACACTTGTTTGACAAATATGCATTTTGAGTAATGTCAGTATTTCCTGATCAGGTTTCTGTTCTTGTTATATTATGTTATATTATGTTATAAGGATGTTTTTGCCCAAGAATTACTTTCAGACAACCAGGGACACAAAAATGCACTGAATTGCTGTGAACTTGCACTTTTCTAACCCCATCAAACAGTATGAGCAGAATAAAATATTTTCATTCTTTGATTTCTGATGAGAAAGTTTGAGTTGCGGTGCTCTTCTCTTTGTCTGACCATAGTGGTAATCATGGTTCTTCATCATCATGCTTCCTACCCAGTTAGTTTCTTTATTCCAGAAAAAACGAACCCCTCTATTCAAAATGTGTTTTGCTTATTGTTAATGCACTTAGATGTTTGAGCTTCACTGTGCAGAATGATGTGTATGTGCGGAGTTTGCTACTGGAAGGCTGTTTTCATATTCATCTGCTGAAAGGGTAAATTTATCTGCCAATATATGAGATGATTTGAACAATGTTTGCATATGTATAGATTTTAGATTTTTCAGCAAGGGAGAAAGCGAGATGTTCATGAGTACATTTCATTTCTAACTAGGTAATTGAACATTTTTGTGGAAAAAATACTAGACACAAATCATTATAAAAAAAAGTATTTTTATATTACTTAAAACATCAATATCATATTTCATAATAAATACCTGGTACTGATCATGCAAACATAAAAGGCAAAGCATTTAATGTTACATTGATGTGTTATATCAGTCTGAGATAGTGGAGAAGTGGAGAAAATGAACACTGATCTATATGAAAATGATGCTGAATTCTATTGATTGAGCATCCTGTCCAACACAGCTAAGGAAGGCGTCATGCTGATCCTTTCATGCTTCAAATCCTGTCCTCTCTGCTCTACTAGCTTAGTTTAATATTTTCTCCATGTTGGCTTTTTTTTTTGGATCAGGTCCAGTGTCTCTGTGTCTTTTTCTGCCCACAAATGCCGGGTCTGTGCCATGTCAATGCCACAGGCGGACTGGAGGACTAGCTGGCAAAGCCAATGGTTTTAATGGACAACATTAGGCTACAGTGGGCAGGTAAGCAGCACAGTCCCTGGTGGATGGCCCAATTACTGAGAGCTGGCTGGGTAGCTCAAGTACTGCAGCGAGCAGTTTCACACTTCACTTTTCCATAAATAAAGAACAGCTGATGTAAATTAGGAGGCAGTGTGGAAAGGTATCCAGCAGAGAACTTTGCACTGTTGAGTCACAACCTTGTGTTTCGAACTTTATAAGAGCTAAGAAAAATAGTCTGATCTTGATGGGGAGGTTTTATGAAGTGTTTACTTGTATAAACCATTGCAAAACTTGTAAAATGTATCATACTGTATATCACAATGTGACACTACATAGGTTGTATTTGATTTGTGCAAAAGACAAAACATCCTTGAAATGAAACACCACTGGTGTGCTCATACTGTGTTTGGGTCAAACTGTGTAAATATAGCACCAATACAACACTGGGTTAACTTTACCCAGTAGCAATCTGTTATTTTGACCCAGTGTTACACACAAGCTTTAAATGTTAAATGGACTGCACTTATATAATGCCTTCCTAGTCTTCCGACCACTCAAAGCGCTTTTACACTACAAGCCACATTCACCCATTCACACACACACTCACACACCGATGGCGGCAAGCTACCACACAGGGTGCTGGTGTAGCCTTCGGGAGCAATTTGGGGTTCAGTATCTTGCCCAAGGACACTTCGATATCTGGACTGGAGGAGCCAGAAATTAAACCAATCTTCTGATTAGTGGACGACCTGCTCAACCTCCTGAGCCACAGCCGCCCCAGCTAAAAACTGTCTCAAATTCATTGTTTCTGGTGCAAAACAATGTGCATGACTTAAAAAAAAAAAAAGAAAAAGAAAAAACTAAAACTGGGTCAAAACAACCCCTTCTCTTGAGTGGCTTTCTAGTTAACTTTAACCCAGTACTGTGTTGGTGCTATATTGACCCAAACAGGGTAAAAATTTAACCTAGTGATTTATATTCTATTATCTATCTATTCATTTGAAAAACCTACATTTTTATATTACAAAATGTAGGTAGAGTGTTTCCAGACAACAACAATGGTGTGTGTGTGTGTGTGGGTGTGTGTGTGTAATTGACTGTGCTTTTGCTTGTGTCTGTGTATTCTAGTTTGGGTATATGAACACTCAATGGCGTATACTAAAACTGCCTCGATGTACATATCCATACATTCTCTCTCTCTCTCTTTCTCTCTCTATCCCTCCATAGAATTATCTTTCAGGACGGCACCCACAGACTGCCTGAAGCAGAGGGTCCTTCGGGACTTCCACTGGTTAGATATAAATAGAACATGAGCTGGCCAACTCATAAATATATGGAGCTCCAGTAGAATGATGACTTCTTCTGTCTGGCCTACAGCCCTCGCAGGCTACACAAACACCCCAAAATAACTACAAGCTTAACAACAGACCCAAAGGCAGTCTCATCCAGCCTTACCTCATGTAAATTTGCATTGAGAGCAGTTTGAGGAGTATTCAGACAACAGTGATACTGGCTGTCTACAGGCAACACATCCTCAGAATGAAATGACCACATAGGTTGATTGTACGTGCACTCCAGTATGACCCATAAGAACATAATATGCCACTTTCCAAAACTGTTACAAATCAGTGTTAAAAAGTAATTATGTTTTATGGTGTAGTAATGCTGTGGTTACAGTCTGGTTAGATTTAAGCACAAAAATCACTTGGTTAGGGTTAGGGAAAGATCATGGTTTGGGTTAAAATGATCACTTTACATGTGGTTAGTACTTCCTTAAAGTTATGCAACCTTCATTGTCGTGGCAACAGTGAATACCACCCGACTCGCATTTGAAGCAATCAGTGGTCTCCTGCAGCTAAGTCCACATTCTGCCACTTTTTGCCATCTAACTATCAATCCATTCACCCAACCCAGCTCCTCCTAAGAGGGAAGTAACCTTATACTGACGTCATCCTAACTGCATCACTTCCCCCTAGATGTTGTCTGTCACTTAAATGTAACTATAGGTCATTTTTGCCGGCCTGAATTTTAAACCTACTGTATACTGTTGTTTTCATGTGAGAAAAGGCTGCTACAGGTGTGTACGTTGCTGCTTCTTTTAATCAAACTAGCGTGAAAGTTGGTTTTGGTTATGGTGGTAATAGGTCTACATATGATAGAACTACCTTGAATAAAAGATCCATCTGATTTGTTAAGACATAAAAAGTGGAATAAATTAAGAACCTAGCATGGCTCTTAAAACATTTGTCATCATGACTGATTTGGTTTATGATATGGATTTTTATTTTGCCATAAAGGTTTGGTGTGGATATATTTGGGTACGGTGAAACAACGAAGTTGCTTATAGCAACACAAGCAAGGGTTTCTGCTGTGGTGGAAGATTGATGAAACATTTTGGTATGCAATAGAACTGTTTTTCTAAGGCCGTTGTGGTTCAAAAAGCAAAGAAGCCTGATTTCCAAACAAAAACAAAACCTTTTTAATTTGAAAGCTCCCTGCATACCCATTCCGGTAAATAGCAAGTCTTGTTAAAAGACAAACAACAGCATTTGAGAAATGAACACAGACTTGTGAAAATTGATTTCAGTCAGTATTTCAGTGCGGATTGCACATTGTCATTTAGTGGTGTAAACAAAGTGCTGGGCTCTCACCAGATGAGGGGATGATATGCTGTGAAATGGAAAACTATCCATAGCAGAGGCAACCTGACAGGCATGACAAGGTTTTCAACACATCTCCACACTTCACTAAGATCAAACATTCAACAACGTAATAGGAGCAAAGCAAATCTTCGAATGTGGTTGATTAGATCGGATACAGACTGTAAGTGTTTTAAAATGAGAGCTTAGTGAAGGGAATTCATGGCAATAAGATGTGATTCAGTGTTGAATGGGTAATTAAACACTGGGTCAGGTACTGCTGCTGTTGCTGCACTGTTGAGTATAAGCATGCTATAGTACTGGCCACACCTCAATCAGTAATACCACAACAGGTGTTTTCCATCCGTTATCAAATGCAAAACACATGTCACTGCAGTGTTGGTGCCTGAGGAAAGTAACTGGCTGGCCATTATGTTTTTATATTATGATTTTATACAATTATTCTCAATTGGAAAGTGGCCCATATTCAAACAATTAACCTGCTTTGTCATTGTGCATGCGGTAAAAATAGAGTTTGAGGCTAGATATTGTGTAAACTGTTTGGTCATATGGTCAGTATTCACCGGGTTTTACCAGCCTACTGTCTGTTTAACTTGTGACCATCAGTGTGGATACTCAAGCAAAGCATTTAAAAAGACTGATTTCAGAAAAATAAGTGAATAAATGTGAATGCTTCTTGTTGGTGACATCATTTAATTTACATAATGTAAAAAAAAGGACCAGACGAATATATACTGGGTTGAACATATGATAATATAATTAATAATTAAATTTTTTAATTTAATTTAATTGATAATTAATTGTTTGTGTTTTCAACAGTTGCCGTCACCACAACAACCACAACACATTCAGCTGAAAGTCACCACTTTAACACGGGCACTGGTTACACTGAAAACACTGGCTAGTATGCTAACCTTGACCCTGTATTTATTATTGTAGCCATGATGACAAAGGTTGTCTAACTTTAAAGAAGTAGTAACCTCCACCCACACCACATGTTTATTTAACCTTAATAAAGTGACCATTTTAACCCAAACCATGATCTTTCCCTAAACCCTACAAATGATTTTTGTGCCTAAACCTAACCAGAACTTAACCACACCATTTTTCACAGTGATTTGTAACAGTTTTGGAAAGCACAGACAAATAATTTTTTCCTGCCGATTCCTGCATAGCCCCTGATTAGAAAATGCTCCTGTGTGTCGTTCTGGAGTACATGGTCAAATGACGTATTTGGTCATTTAATTGGAGGACTTGCTGGTTTTCCAAAACTGTAAATGTCATTGGTGTTGCATTTGAATACTTATCTCTAACAAGTTCGATAGATAGATAGAATGATGGTATGATGGTAGACTATCAGTCTGAAATCTTACCGGTGAACAATTCAAGTCTTACAAATTAAAGGGCTAAATACATTGTACATGGTCCATGCACTCCAGAACAACATATACAAGCATTTTCTGATCTGACACCCCTATCAGGAGTAATCACCGAGATGACATCATTTGCTTGTGCTTTCAAAAGCCATTAAAAATTGCCAGTAAAAAAATAAATAGATAATATGATGTGACAATGATATATTTAGGTTTGGTAATTTTCAGACACAACAACAACTTCATAGTTTTAGGGAAACATTTGATTTGGGTTAAAATTAGTAAATGGTTAAGATAAGGGTTAAGGTCAATCGTCATCATGTTAACAATAACAACCAAATGATTAAGGCTAGGAAATGATCATGGTCATGTTTTAAAAAAAACAATGTCTGCAGTTTTGTTGACCAACCCATCCATACCAACCTCCTCCCTACATGAACTTTGCCGCTCTATAATAACATCACCCGATTTCCTCTTTTGCTGCAGTCTTATTTACTACCACTGTTAGAGGTCCTCTGTCACTTGAATATAAATATATGCTGTTTTAGTGCACTTATCTAAACAACTGACCCCGTCTTTTCTCTTGGGAGGACCGTCTCCAACCATAATTTAAGTAAGTATATGCTATTTGTAGTATTTGTAGTGGCTAAAAATGCAAAACCACCAGCACGAAAGCTAAATTACACTAAGGACATTGTATCTTTGCATGGTGATTTATGACTTTGATAGGAGTTATTGTCTCAAGAGTAGTGAAGGAAGTTTACTTGGTGGCCTTAAAGCTCAGATACATCTCCACAGTCATCTTGATACTGAATTCCTATGAGGAAGCCAAGTTTTTACAAAATTAACTTCAGCCTAAAGTAATGTCAGTCTTTCTAGGTAGATGACCTTTGTGGAAAGACCTTTTAATTCCTATAGCAGCATGTGCACCACTTAACAGTAATACAATAGACACTTTCAAATGGATGAAACTACATTTTATAGGACTAATATCGCTATATATGTACAACAATGTACATATATGAAAAAAATAGAAGAAAACGCATCTGCAGTGTTAAGAATTATATTGAATAGTTTATTTTATGGAGTAGTGGTTTCAAAATAAGCCTGAAAGCATGCATAGTAAAACTGAGTGTGAATACACACAAAGCTCTTGCTCCTGCATAATAAGTATTCACATGCACACAATGGCTTGCAAGTCAAAGGTGCAGAGTTAACATTTTTGTGGCTGCTCTGGATCGGCTGATTGATTGATTTTCCTTGACAGCACACTGCTGGTGAATATCTCCTTCATCTAAAGCAGTGATAGTGATCTCGGGACTCTGCGGATGGTGTTGGAGAGAGCAAAAGTTGTTTTGATGTTGAATTCATGTCTAGATCCTTTTGAGTCTGGCAATCTCTAAGTGCAGTCCCAACAGTTTTTCTGCGTTTCTGAATGTGTGTTTCTGAATGACTTCAAACTTTCAAACATCCAGCGATGTCTCAGTGAGATGCATTTGACCAACAAAAAAACATTCACATGTTGTGCTTTCATTTGACTCATTCATTTCCTTAGGATGGATTGCCTCTCTGATTTGTCTCGCCTGAATCTCTCTGTCAGGAAAAACAATCTGAACAATGTCAGAAGTGGGGAACAAAGACATCATCTTCCAATTTTCTTGGTTTAAGCAATCTTCTGTTTAGGAAAATTCTACAAGGGCTCAAGAAATCAGGTTAGTAAATGAGATTTGTGAATTTTCATTATCATGAATATTGGTACTGCCGGCTTCACAAGAGAGGAAAATGGAAAAAATGAATAAAAATTAAGGGAAGAGATATATTGATGGGGAAAACAAGCTTGTTCAAAGTTGGCAGTGAGTGAGGAGAGCTTTATTATTTGTCTGCAACCCCAGTCGGGTTGATGTGACGGATTGTCTGATATGTAGCTGTGAGAGGAGACAGACAGGCGAGAAGCAAAAGGTGATTGGTTTTTATTGTTCCTCTAACAGATAAAAACTATCCTAACTTTGTCTGTGAAATCCCCAATTATTGGAGTTCTGTTTGTCTTTGTTCGAAAGCATCAAACAACACTAAACCACCTCTGTGTAGTGGTGTTAGGCTTTGTCCTTAGCCTACATACATACAGTGTACTGTTGCAATAATATTTCTTGTCATGGTCAGGGGATGGCTGTAGAAAGGTCACCGCTCCAAGTGATACAGACACCTGCATTCATGCCGCTGCTCGAGTTAGAGTCTCAATTCATGCAACCCCAACATAGAATTGTCACGAAAAACTAAGTGTGTGAAGCCACCGAGTCTGACGTTAATTTGGTACAGTAATAATGAAATCAATACAGTGAGAAAGTGGCATCAAGTGGCAAGGTGTGAAACTTTTATGGCACACCTCATAATAATGAGACATTTTTCTTCGTTATCTGAGTTATTATCAGATGTCCACACTGAACTGCACCTCTCTGTGAAAGATAACCGCCGCAATTGTGCTGCTGAGGTCCCAGACCAGTCAATATGAAAGACTAAAGTACAATAGCGAGCAGACATCAGTTCAATCATTCAATCTGTGGCGGAGAAAAACACAGAGTGAGGCTGTTATGTAGCAGCTGTCTAGGAGAACAGGGAGTAGCATCGCTCTTATTGAACTGAGAGAACAATAAAATATAACCTGGAGGGGGGGCAGATCTTGCTGTGTCCCCGCACAATCAATAAGACTATTTTAAACCTCCCTGATGCTGCAGCTGTGTGTGTCTCTCTCTCTCTGCGTATGTGTGTGTGTGTGTGTGTGGAGCCAGGAGGAACACACACACACACACACACAAATCGTGTGACCACACTCTTGCACAATCCCAGACACACACGCGAGACATGTGGACCGCACACTTTTGCAAAAGTAGCACACATGTAGGCGTGTTGTCCTGTGCACATGTCCACATGCACACACACACACACACACACACAGTACACACAATGTACCTCTGCCCCCACATACAGACACACAGGCACACAGCAAACAACACGTGTGGTCATGTGCATTTAAGCACTTACACAACATAAAGTGCACACACAAGTATATTTAGACACACTCACTCTCGCTACATAAATTCATCTTTGGCAGCTCAGACCCTTTTTTCTGTATGTGGCAAAAGTTCTACTGCAACCCATCCAGCATAAAACAGACTTGTAAACCTACACACACTCAGACACTCTCAAAGAGATACACACACATCCTCACTCTGTCACCCACTTAATGATTTAATCTTGTTGCTCCCTCTGTCTACTGTGTGTTTGTGTCTGTGTGTAATGTAGAATGTGTGATTAAAGCAGCCTTAGGGTTGTCACTCCCGCAGCCGATTTCCATAAAAAGTGTTTTACATTTTATTATCGTTTTCAGTGTTTGGATGTCAACGGAGAGCTGGGGCTATACACTTTAAATCAGTCTGAATTAAGGCATGGAGCATTTTGGTGCAAACAGAATGCCTAATTTGAAATGATTAAGAGGATGTAATGACAGGAAAATAATTTTAGTAACAGGAATATACAGCTATATATTTGTTATCTAAGTAGAGTTTTGTTAATGTCTTGACACTATATTCTGCATCACATTTGATTTCTCTTTACTAATAAAACAAAGAAGACTGATGTAGACAAAGGCAAAAAAAAAACTGTCATCTAACATTTCAAACTTCTCCGTTTTGGCGCACTAAACGCATGAATGTCGGTGGCGCAGGGCATTTTCTCAATGATGTTTCGCTCCAAATGTCTGAAAGTTATCACATTTTTTGGAGTTAAGGATTTGGTGCGGTCGTGTTACTTTATTGACTCTTACAGTAACTTAAGTGGAGCTTTTATCCTAAATAGTGTCCATAGTGAAAATGTTTAAAAGCACAAGGGAAGAAGTGGAAAAGCATTACAATAGGAAACTAATTATCAGTATTTAGGCTATACAAACTCAGGTTCCTGAGGAGGGGATTATAACACTATGCATTTGTCTCACCTTGGTTGCAGTGGCTGAAGCGAGTGAGGACAATTCCAAGAAAGAGTGAAACGAGCAAAAATCTGTTTCCAAAACTCATGTCTGCTGCAACATCTATCACCGACTTTATCTGAGCCGAGAGGTAACGTGGTCAGAGAAAAGCGCGGCTGGATCCTCCACAAGCACCGATCCACTGGTTCTGGTCCTTACGTTTGGCCCCGGTTGGAAAGATCTACCGGGTGACGGAACAAGACGAGATCCATCCCTTGGTGGCACCGGTGGCGATGGTGCGGAAGGGTCGAAATTTGGATGAAATTAAATATCTAAAGTAGAATTAAAATTTCAGACAAGATGAAAAACACTAAGCTCCCACAAACTTTAAAGATTTCCCATGGACTTCAGTCTCGGTTGTTGCATTATTTCAAAGATATATACTAAAATCTCCTTATCAATCTAGTGCGTCTCCGTTGCACACGGAGTCGTGACAGACTTTAAAAATCCTGTTGTTGGCACAGCAATGTGCCGCGGACTGCCAGTTCCCTGTCTCCAGCCCGGACCGCTGCAGCAGCGAGATGGAGGAGGTGAATAGAGGAATGATTGGGATGCAGCGGAGGAGCAGATGAAGCGGCGGCTACTGTGGGAGACTGTGCGCATCTGTGCAGGATGCTCGGCACTAGAGGGGGTTAGCTGACAAGGCAATGGCATGTGTGTGTGTGCGTGTGTGTGTGGTTGTGTGTGTGTGTTTGTGTGTGCGTGTGTGTATGTGTGTTTTATCTATTGGTTCAAGTGCAGAGCTTCCCAAATTTTTCAATGAAGACTTCTAAATGGTAAAATAGCCGTGCGTCCCTATTTGACATGGTTTTGACCCATGAACCCATTTGAGAGTACATTATGTTGCCTTGTATTATGTAATACAGAGGTTTTAAAAGATTAAGTTTACCATCTTTCAGCTTTCAATTTACCAACTTTCTAGTACATGGTTTGGTGGATTAAATAATGGAAGTGTACTTGTTGGTGATCCCTTTGAATCAATGAAAAGGAAACATTTAAAATATAAGTGAATAGATGCATTCACTCTTGTTTTAATATTAAAATATGAGCCTTATACTTGTGTGTCTATACAAATGCTTCATAGAGAGGACATAGGCTGCATAATGTGGACCTTCTGTGAAACTTTGTATTTGGCCAAGTGGCCTTACCGCCTCTTGTACCACCAGTTATAGGGAAAATACAGCAAAAATAATTTTACGTGATATTTAGCTTAGTTTCATTCAGTAAATTTGAACATGTCTCTTAAGTTGAACAGCAAAGAGTCAAACTGTGATGATAATGTTATCTGGAGACAAATCCTGGAGCTGCTCCACAGAAAGTGAATAATATAACATTTCTAGGACACTATGCCAGCATGGTGATTTACTGAGATATGGGCACCATTTTTGATTCACAGCTTGAAGAATCTCAAACAATATCACAAACTTACTTACATACAATTCAAATTATTTTTCAGGGTGGATTTTCTCTTTCCCTTGAGCTTCATTAAGCATGTCTTTTTGAGAATAGTGTTGATCATCTTATCTCCTGAAAATGGATATTTCATGGATAATAAATATCCAGAAACAGTAATAATGTAGAATATCCATTTTATTTTCAGTATGTCCATACAACAAATTTTGTCTCGGAGGAAGTGTAGCTTGATCTCCATCCACTTACAGTGGAAGAATATGCTTGCCAAGTCGCCAATGTCAGCCAAGATTAGGGAAGGTCTTCCTCTCATCTTCATGGACGTCTCATTGAGTGAGTAAGCAAACCCTCCCCAACCTGACCGGGTTAAACAAAGCAACGATGGCTGCTGAGATGAGACCCAGTCAATCAGGACAAAGGAACAGCTTCCTGTCAGCACAGAGGAGGTAAATACATCAACATCACAACCCGTCACCACCACTTAGCTCACAGCCAATCACCAAGCAGGAGAAGCAAGCAGAGAAGCTGCCAACTGACTACTGACTTTGTGTGGCGCAACGTGCAAACACATTGGAGGACGGAGGGTTGTAGAGTATATATTGACCACAGTGGTCTGTAGGTGTCTATTGTTGCTGGAGGGAGGCTGCACACTCCACAGAAATGGATCAAGCTATTAACGTCATGGTGCAGATGTATTGTAGCTATAAAAAGATAGATAAAAGTTGTGGTGCCTCTCAGCGAAAGAGGTTAAAAAAATTTTAGACTAGCGGTGTGTACTATAGATTTGTCATTGATGGGGATACAGAATTAAATATTCTAAGCACTTTCACAACTGACACTACTTTTTGCCTTTATACCTCAAGAGCAATCCATAACATTACTTTATGCCTTTATACCCATTACTTTACAAGCGGTAGCATGCCAGCAGATGTTTCATTTCTTGTCTGAAATGCTTTATTTTATTCATATATTTATACCACATGTTTTGTGGTAGTTGTATTTTTCTCACTATGTATAGATACTTGCTTTTTCTCTTACCTTCTATTTTTTGTTATGCACCACCACACCAATTCTTTGTATTTGGAAACTTACTTGTGGATAAATCTGATTCTGATTCTTCTGATTCTGATTATTTCCTTGCTATATTCTGTGTATGGTTAGTAAATAGTGAGCCAAAGCCTCTATGATTATTACTGTCCTTCCAATACTTTACCACTACTGTGCCTCTTACAGTGTTACTAATACTACCACTAAGAATAACATGACAAATATAACATACTGCAATGACTTAAATCATCTCACATCCATCTAGAGAGTGAAAGTGGTGATGACTTAGAATTATGACCAAAGGGGCAAACTGATGAGAGGAGGGCCTCTACTGCCACCCCCTGCAATGATTTGGTTTCCTTTGCTGTAATGGTTTTCAATGAGGTGTGACTGTAGTGTATAGGGCCTAACTGTGAGCTATGATTCCCCCTGTCCAGAGAGAACAAGCTCCGTCCATCTGTACTCATCACAAGCAAAGAGCTGAAATGAGACCACATCAGCACAACTGACAGAGACAATGAGACTTTATAACACTAATGTGTTCACTGATGTCCTGTTCACAATGAAGTGCCAGCCCATAGAGACCTGCCCCACACGTGGATTGAATCCAAACTATTAAAAGTACTTAGGGCTAAAGGTAAATTCCAACCCAAAAACCACTTTACACTGTCAACAGTGATTCTGCAGCACACCTTTCTCTTCTTGGTTCATTACAGTTGTTTGGTTGTGTATTCTTACTACATAAAAGTGGACAAATGGATATGACATGATTTCACATTAAGCAGCATGTTAGTTTTTTATTGAGGTGTGTGTGTGTGTCTCATTCTGAATATGATCCAAACAAAGTTAATCTTCAGTAAGCGTTTAAAAGTTGTGGGGCCTTTTTTTGTACCAACATTCATACAGACAGGAATCCATTATAAAGACGGCACAATTATCGATTTCTCCACTTACATTAGCCTCGATAACCCTGAATGCACTGATGTTACAAGATGAGTTTTGAGAAAGGGGCCTTACTTTTCTTCATCACTCCTCTCACAGTTGCTCTTTCCACTTACATGTAAATAATACTGAGAGTCTACAGCCACGTGCGGCTCCGTGAGGCTGTACTTCGGCACAACGGTGTTTGAGTCAAATTTTCAGACTAGATATATGAATTACATATATACAATTTAAAAATATGAATTCAGTAACATTTTAATTCAGCTTATATATACATGTTTTTCCCATTGTAGAGTTTATGTTGCATCTCATCCTCAATAAATATTTTAGACTGAAAGGGTTTGCACTGCAACAGTGAACCCATTTCTCTATTCTTGATTATTGCTTTGGCCCTGAGGGAACACTTCGTTATCTATATAAAGCTTCATTTTTTTGCCCAAGGCGGGGATGACATTGAATATTTTCAAATAGCATAACACAAAACAATGACAGAGGAAAAAACAACCGATCAAAAACAAACCATGATTACAGTGCTTCAAAATTGCCTGCAGCAATTCACAGCCTGCCTTGTCTTCCGATTTGTTTTTCAAAATCAAGCTCAGCTTTTGATTTACATAATGTGTTTGTATGGAGCTCTTTGGCCTGTAAACACAGGCCTCTGAGGGTGGAGCACAGAGGAGAACATTAGCTTACACTTGAATAGGCATGGGTGCCTGCAGTGGTGTGCACAGACTGTCAGAGGCTGGGGCAAAAATAAGAGAAGGACACCTTTGTCACGCACAGGGTTAAAGTAAAGGTTTCATTTTTAATGCCACAAAGGAATCTAGGCAAACAAGACGGACATTAGGGAAAAAAATGAAGCAAAGAAGTGCAGAAATTATTAAAGCTCTCTCTCTCAAAACAAAGAAAAACAAACAAAAACAAGGGGCACTTTAGCAGGTTGTGCAGTGGTCTGTAACAAAAATATATTTCGTGCAACTGATGATGCGCAAATTATTTGGTGTTAAGTAGTGTCAAGCTCCATTTTCTAAAGCTTAGCTTTGACAGAACTCAGGGCTTTTTTGGTTAACTTTAATGGTGGCGTCTGCATGAACAAACACAAGGGGGGACATTGAAACACTGGGCAACCACTGAGCCTCTACCTGGAAGCCACTCACAGTTTTTTTTTTTTTTTGACGTGATCCCTGTGACCAAGTAGGAGGAACTGCTGTTAGGAGACCCTGATCTCTAGTGGTGGACATGGATTTTGTGTCTGATCCATCTATGCATACCCATGTGCCTGATGTGTCATGAAGATTTGAAAACAGGTTGATATGATGGTCAGCATAGTCTTTATTTTCCTCTTACAAAGATGGTGTTATGTAAAGCCTGCTGTTACAGAGAGGGGAGAGATGCAATATTTAAACATAGGGATAACATATGTGTTCAGACAGTCTCTCCTGGAAGGCCTTTATGGTGTTGTACTCAATTGTTCACGTGAAAACTGACAGAAATTATTGTAAACAATTAAAAAAGAGAGCTAGAGAGAGAAGTAAAAACCCCGGCTCCATTCGCATCTCCACATAGGCAGGTGTGAATGTTGGATCGTCAGTTTCAGAAAGTTACAGAAGAGTAAGACACAGCCTCCCCTGATCTGATGTCGGAAAGTTGTAGGGAAAGATGGGTTTCTGAAGCTATTTGACCATCCAACAAGCAGTTGTGACAGG
Source organism: Thunnus maccoyii (assembly GCF_910596095.1). Lineage (NCBI taxonomy): Eukaryota > Metazoa > Chordata > Actinopteri > Scombriformes > Scombridae > Thunnus > Thunnus maccoyii. Next base: position 13,146,951 of record NC_056543.1, read on the forward strand.
ATGTACTGGCACCTTTAAACTAAGTCGTTTCAGCTCTGATCTGAGGTAATCCTGCTGGCACTTCCCTCTCTCCTCAAAATACTACTTTTTAAAAACAAATTTAGATGGGAGACTAGCAAAAATGACACATTGACTTCTGGTGAGACATGGCCACATGTGTCACGAATACAATACTGTACTAATGTTAATTGTGTGGTATCCCAGACCACAAATGGGCAATACAGATTAGAAAAACAGAAACCCGGCTCACCTTCAAATTTCTACTGTATGCAGCACAATATGTCAGACACTACAGTATGCATGTTTTGGTTTCCCTCCCTCTGTGCGTATCACAGCATGTGTGTCAGAATGATTGTATGAGTTTGTATCAATGCATAATTGTGTGCATGTGTCCAAAATTGATAAACTGATAAATAAAGACACAATGACTTCAAAGGCTGATACTGCAGTATGAAGCTGAAAGCTTTCCAAAATGGTTTGATCATCAATGGTGTCATAGCTTTAGCCAGTCGGTGGCTGCATCTCAAATAGACTGAACCTTTATGTTTTGTATTTCATCTTTTTACAGTCAACAATTTCCTGTGAGATGGTTGAAATATAAAATATAATAAGCATTGTTCACACAACATGACTAAATTTATGCCTTGATGACTAAATTGGGTTTTCATACTTGATTTCTTCCACACACAGCTCAAACTCTATCTGCACATTCACATATACTTTGAGGACATGACTACATCGATTATATGTTTTAAATTTCAAATATATTTTTTTAAAATAGTAATTTTGACATTAAAATAATAAATTTCAGTTTTAATTCCAAAACCTTCTCGGAAATACTCAACAGCAACAACAGTTGAATAAAAATGGGATAGTTGGCATGAGCAGTGATAGGAATGAGTCCAAACACAACATCATTCTGTTTAAACCTTAATATATGTCCTACTTGCTAAAATAACTCCTTATGGAAATGAAACTGGTCAAAATGAAATGTTGTTTCCTTTGGTTTCTGTCCATGTTAGTACATGTGGTCCGCACAAAGAATAGAAGTACGAGAGCACAAACTGTCAAACAATTTTTTTTCCAGAATGTCTTGTAGTGTCTGTGTTACCACACACAGACATGCACACACTCACACACACTTGTGCTACATCTCTGAGGTTGCCCACCTCCCTGGCTGCCTAATGGGGCATAGGCTCTAATCTGGATGGCCACGGTGCTCAGGAGAATGAGCAGAGCAAATAGAGAGAGCAGCTCATCAGGCCTGAGAGCTAGTATGTCGGTAACCCCAGCTGTTAAAGAGATATCTGCCCATCGTTCAGAGATGAGGGAAGGGAATGGGACGCCCTCACAGGCTGGGGTAATTTCCAGGGACTGACAGCAGATAGCTCATCATAAACCTTTTTTTTTTTTTTTAAACCTCCATAACATCCTATCAGCTATTCAAGAGGCTTTGTTTCTCCTTTTGGTCTCCTGGCTTTATTTATTATTAGTAGCATTTTACCGTAGTTTATTACCCCTTACAGTATCTTTTTTGTAGGGTATAGGATGACCTTAAATGTGTGTATATCACATAATCAATAATTAAAGGAAATATATTATACATTTGTACATAGGTAGTAGAACCTTTTTATCATTCATAAAGGTATTTTACAGCTGTAAAACAGATGGACTGTTGAATGGTTTTCATTGTAATGCAGGAAGTGTGACTATGTGTTCTTCTACTACTCTTATTTTCATAATCCCACATAATTCCTACACATTTTCTTTCATTAAAGCTGTTGTCATTCAGTTTGTGTGGGAACAAACCATCTCTGTTCTCCATTGTTTCCAAAAGTGATGTAGAGACTGAGTATAATTTGCTCACTCAGCAGAGTGCCATCAGCAGAGCACTTGTCTTGAAGTGAATGGCACTCAGCCTATCCTGTTCACAATAAAAATACAAAATGAATTCCAACTGGAAATTATGTTAGTAATAATAGTGAATGGAAATAAACATCATTATCACCCGCTGCACTTTTTTTGGGAGCGTTTCTGCCACTTTTCAGACAGGTTCTGTAATTACAGTCAGTGGTGATGCAAGGTGGCATTCAGCGACTTGACAGTTCTTGAAACCTGCACCCCATCCTCAACCCCAAAATTTCCATTAGTAATTGACAAATGGATGGATTAATGGTGTATAAAATGACCCATCCATCATAAGGGCTAAATGGGGTGAGAGAGCACCATTCTGTCAGACATGCCTTTTTAGAGATTGGTGCTCATGACCTCTTTGTAACTGGATACAGCAGGGAAAGAGCTATCTTAGCTTAAAAAATGGACACATTTCTCTGCTGTTATGAATAGTGAGTTAATTAAATTAGTACTGAAAACAATACTGAGTGTGGAATTTACTGAATTTGAAATTTTATCATGGTGATTTACTGTAAGTCTGTATGGGGAATGGGGGTGGGGACTGGAGTGGATACTAATCTTCTACATATGTGGCATTCTCCTTCATTTGTATCAGAGAAAAAGACTGAGGACACATTCAAGATCCACGCACAAAATAAGAACAACAAAGTTCAAATGTGTAAAATCTCAAAGGTGGTTTTGCAATTTTATATTGATGTTTAGTTTATGTGATACAAAGACATTTGATTAGTTGATGTCCCTAAATTATATTACAGGTTTTGGCTACCTCTAGGCTGCTATAATCTTCCCTACTGGTAAACCATAATAAAACAAACCAACATATGAATAAATAAATAAATAAATGTTTTAAGCAAGGGGCAAACTTGAACAGTGAAAAATCCTCAAAATGTGTAGACCTTTTCTACTTATGACTATGACTTTTTCTGTTTCTGATCATCTCTGCCTTCTGTCTCAACTAAAGCTCTAACCTCTCACAGTCAGGGATTTTATATTGTAAATGATAATGATTACATTCTAAGAGAGTATATTAATAGCAGAAGGAAATCTCTTTAGTTTAGCCCTTTTTAGACCTTAATTGTTAATTTGAACAAACTGTAAACAGTTGGTGTCAGTAATGGGCATCAATTCAAAGATATCAATTCATCAATAAAAGATGAGAAGAAAAATGCAAGCCACTCAAAAAATGCAGGTTTCAAAACATAAGAAAAAAGTCTTTGCAAATTTTTAAACTGCCTAGTTTTTGACATTTTGGGGGATATTTACTAAACCTGTCAAGCCTGTTATGAGAAATCAGAGAGAGACTTTTGGTAAAACTTTTAAACTCCTTTGACAAGATTGTTTTTTGTAAAAGGATAATATAATGGCCTACTTAATAACTGTAAATGGCCGCCTCAATCATATGGCACTCGACTGGAGCTGCTGAGCTATTAAGGAAAAAATAGGCTGCTCTCTTGTGTTGTATTGTTGAACAGAGAGTGCTTAAGTAACTTAGAAATGTGTCTTTTAAATTGTGTGTCTCTCTCTACATCTCTCTCTCTCTCACACTGTTTTTCTCTGCTGTAGTCTTTCTGCCTCTGTATATGCGTGCTAAAACAGTGCCGTAAATTTTACACCTTTTTTTCCTCGACGTTTAATTTCAGACGCACTTCCCTCTACTGCAGTGGTCAGTCCGTGGTGATAAATCAAGTCAAGCTGCTATCTGTATGAATTTCCATTCCCTCCTCCCATATTTTGTGCCTCTAAACAGGAACACTCTAATATACATATCACATGAGCCCAAACATGCAATTTTCAGCTGTGCTGCTTTTCTTCCATTTTACCAGCACAAAACCTCAGTGTAGCCCTTTAGTAAATAAGGTGAAACACATGTCGGCTGTTTAGGCCACAAATCCTAAATACCCCCCGTATGTTTGGGCTTCATATTACATCATCAACAAGACCTGTTTCTTTTACAAGCATTTTTCTGTACAATTAGTGTAGTAGTCGTATCCCTAGTGTCAAACTTTGAGTATATTCTTGAACTTTAATCTTTCTTGATGCTTTAAACCATGTAAATGAGTTTGTGCTCTGGGATCATTAATGTGAATGTTGATTTTAGGATGAAACGATTTAACTCAAATGAAAAGAAAGAAATAGTGCTTTAGTGAAATAATCTTTTTGACATGCTCCATCACTGGATTGTGACCTGATTTAGAAATTACATACTGCAGGTTATTTAATTCTTTGGTAGGAATAAAGCATCTTGATCGTGCTGGTTTCAAAAAGCATGACAAAGAAATTGTGGTGATCTTATATCATTTTGTCTTTGCATGTTAGATAAAATCATCAGGACAAAATATCTTGTCCCTTTAAGATGCCTGTCCATTCCCATAAGCCTTTTTTTTTTAGCTAAATTCCAATAACCCCAGGGATTAGAGGGACCCCTCCAACTCAATTAAATCAATGGTGTCAGGTAGATAAACAATGACAAGGCAAAATCTTCAGTCGGTCATGGACAGGTGCAAGTTTGTGTGAGTGTGAGTATGTGTGGCCAGGCATGCAGATAGTGCCAGCATTTATGTGTTCCTGCGTTTGTGTGTGTGTGAAGTCAAAGGCCCCAATAATAGTTAAGTGCTGCAGCCTGATGAATAATGTAATAACAATGTGTCTGTGCTGCTGCCTGCTTCTGCCCCCATCGCTGGATCGCAGGAACTATAACAACCACGACAAAGGTAGCCATCACATAATCATAGGCACAGTGGGATAATCATAGTAAGCTAATGTGCAAACTGAAACAATAATAACACATCTTAGAAAGGATCTGAAAATACACTTATGTTCCTGCCACTTACTGTCCTCACTATAGTAGGTTTTGCTACTATTCATGTATGTCTTGCAGTAATGTTTACAGTCGGTATTTAATTTCCATCAATCAATGCTCCTTTCCTGCCTTTATTAAATCCTTCAAAAGCTGACATTAATTGACAACATTCATCTTGCAGTTCACAATATGGAAGCGTCAAAATGATATAGATTATGTGACGACAGGATTATTTTAGAGGATGGATAGAAGCAGTCAAACATGAAGAGCTGTCTCATTAGGCTAAAGCATCATATGTGAGGAAAACAAAGTACTTGTAAGTAACTTCACTGAGAGGGAAGATCAACATAAAATCTCTTAAGCCACTTAAATACATCTCTCACCAGGGGACCACTAATTGTGAGCAATTGCAGAATTTCTGGATGACCTTTGAGTCGAAGTGATTTTGATGAGAGGATGTTACTCTTGGTACTTGTTAAATTTTTTAGAAGTTTTGTCCTCAAAGGGAAGTATTTATAATCTGTTCACTTCAAAACAGGAACACGGAAAACCAAATTTATGTAGCAGTGAGGAGACTCCTACCTTTTGATGAGCATGGAAGTAAACTGAGTATTTGCTGCAAAAATGCTAATACAGGTGAGAAGAAGGTGACATCCACAAAAGTCTTTGAAAAAGTAAGAAACCCATACTCCATGGCTACTTTTTTTTTTTTTTATTAAAAATAGAATTTACACTTCAAACACTTTGAGACAGCCCTTTAAAAAAACATCTTCAGCAAGGGATCTTATAAGATAGCTGCTGATGTATCTCTCATGAAATGTAAACTATAGAAGCCAGTGTGAAACATCTTTTATCACATATCACATCTGCATAATTTTGCAGCAGATAATATATTTATCATACCAGAGGTAAAAATGGGTACTGTTTTGCAATGGTTTCAGGTGATTGCATCACTCGTACATTGACAAATACAGTAGGGTTTTCAAAGTGACACCAGTCAATCTCAATTAAAGCTACTGATCCCATATCTGATGTCCTCAAGGACAAAAAATGATCTTTTTAGAATTACTGTTCAAGCAAACAGTGTCAGGCAAACAAAAAGCTGTCGGTCATACAATATGTGTGCTGATACAGTGAAGCGTCATTGTTCACTCGATAAATCTTTGTTTACTAATTATCTGACATTTCTCAATAGCACCACATAATTTACACAGAATATAACATTTAAAATTTCAACATTTCAGCTGTTGCCTGCAGTGTGTACATTACAGACTACTATTAACATGATAATATTGCATAACTCATATTTGGTCAGTTTAATACAAATGGAAAACCAGTGAAGTGTCTATTGTAATGGTGAAATATACTGTAACTTAGCGGTGACATCAAATTAGATGAACTGGCATACAATATAATTTTTTTTTTTTATCAGCACTATAGATAATATAACAGTAGCAGTTAAGTAGTTAGTTAAAATATGGACTATTTGGACTATTTCCTATACTACACCAAAAGAAGTGCTGTATAAAACACTATTGGATTTTTCTTGCAAAATCCCAGATGTGGTTTCTTAGTCTATATTTGATCAAGTCAAGTTAAAAGAAAGTTCTATTTGACTCAGGTAATACTCCTCCTCAAACATTATTTTTTTTACATTTATTGGAGTTGACAGGAGAGACAGGGAAGTGCAACAAAGGTTCCCCACTGGGCCACCAAGTCACCCTTTTATTACTCTTTAAGCTCAAGATAGCCAGATGAGGGTTGTGATGTATGTTCTGTTTAGTGCTCCTCAGAGCGATGCCCATTATTCTTGCCCAAATTCAACTCTAGTAATCATCATTATTCACATATAAATACTTTAAGACAATTTAAGTATATAGGCCTCCTTGAGTCCCCTGGTGGTGAGGCTACAGGATGCAGCCTAGATACGTCTTGACTGTAATCCAGCAAGTATCTCTCCTTCTAGCGCAAAAGTATAATAGTATTTTCACAAAGCTGGAAGAATTTCAACATTTGAGGATCAACACTGCATATTTAATCTGTCTTCTATTAGATTCATTACCTCTTTTGTCAATTTCACAGTTTCTATCTGTTTCCCAGTCCTCCTCCTTCTTCCCGACTGAACAAGAGAGTAAATAATTAGCTTGAGCTATTTTCTTCATGTTAGCATTATAGCAGCTGACATGGTAATTGCAGCCTTTCAGAGAAGGGGAATGTGTACAGAGAAGAGTGTAGCTACTGGCTTATTTAAGACCTCTTCACTTGCCTCAAGTCGGGCTCTCTGTCAGCAGCTGTCACACCATAATCACCCTCACACAGTTGCACGCACACGCAGACACACATATGCACAGGCACACACTTTAAAACACACACACACGGATGCACGTGCAACGGAATAATAGCCCCAATCAAACTTTTTCTTTCATTTCAAAGCTAATTTTGTTGTTTTTGTTTGAAGATAACACACTCAGATAATACAACATCAGCCACATCCACTGTGTAGTCTATTCTATCCTATTTCTAACCCTGTAAAGCACTCTCAAGTTTTGGAATAGATCACAGATAGCGTATAGTGCCAGGGACAGTTGCTGAGCCCAAGGCATAATCCTATAATTAGCGCCATAATAGATAACCACAGTCTGTACTCTTCATTTCTCCATACCCTGCGGCTGTAGTGATGGAGCTGTTACCACTTCAATTAGACCAGTGATAACACACAGCAGTCTTTTCAAACTACCGTAACACATTCTGGGCCACTGTTTATGTTTTATGAGAGACATTGTAAAATGTGGATTTTGTCATCAATTTTGTGATGATCGATATGTTATAAATTGTTGTATTTTATCACAGCTCAGTGCACATAGCTTTTAGTGGTTGGGTTAATTGCCATTTAACAATCTATTTGGAGCTAAAGTGGCATTTATTCACTCAAGGATATGCAAAGTCTAGACAATCACGTCGTATGAGTCACTCTGCCATTTGATGGAACACTCTACTTTGTACTGACAGTGTTGTCAAACAATCAGTCACAGTTGCTCAGTCCAATCCCTCCAGTCATCAGGAGGAGCAGCACTCTTAAGCAATTTGATCCAGAGCAGCAGGCTTTCTCCAGTACTACAGTTTGAGATAAAACAGTAAGTACGGCTTCTTACGAAAGGCAAATATGCAAACTTGACCTTTTCTCCTGACAAAATTGATTAATTGGAGGTCTGCATGGATGGCTTTCATGAGAGCAGCCAGGAAAAATCATAGATTTGTGATGGCTGGCATTTTGTTTAAAAGAACTGCCATACTTCCTAATTCATAAAATGCATAGTGTATGTCCCATGTGTGAGTGGTTTGCGAGATTTGATTCTTGTTTTGATTTTTCATCCATACTTTTTTTGTCATGAATTAGAGTAGCCTCTAAAAGCCAAAAGTCAGATGACAATCAACATGAAAGAACAAGACGACAAAAAAAAAAAAACCCTGAAACAGTTTGACAAAAATATAATTATTATGAAAGAATAAATTGTTGACAGATTTTTTTTAAACATAATCATTACCAATACTAAATATATAATTATTTTCTGATTCTACTGGAAGACATTTGTTGCTGTAATTTAAGTTATCTTATGTATATACTGAGGTTTATATATATCATTAACATAATCCAGGCTGATTATTAACAGGTTAAAACAGGTTACACTGAATTATTTGATGAGTTTTTATTTAAAAGTCTATATAAATAAAATTAAAGTTATGGTTGGGAAAAATGTTAATATATTTTGAGTATGAATGTTTCCCCACCCTGCCCAACCCACGTTTATCAAAATGCTCCATCTGCAAGTTTCCCAGGCCCCTTGGAGGCTTGAATGGTAACCGTGTCCTCACTGATACACTGAAACTGTGTGACCCTGGAAACAATTCTAATAGTATCAACAAGCTCCCCCAAGAACTATATCCAGAACAGCAATTTAAAAACCAGAGCTTTCCAGTCTGGTGACCCCAAGGGACTGCTGCTGAACTTGGTCTGCAAGTTAGCTGGTGCAGCTGTGAATGAGTGACACTGCACATCATCATCATTCATTCATGAGAAATCTGATATAAAACTTTTATACTTAAAGTGCAATAAATTTTAATTTTTGACAAACTTATTTTAACAATTCAAGCTATAGGCTGACCAATAGCTCAACATCAGCCACATTTATTAAACTTGTGTAACATAATATGTTTTGGATATGGCACATATAAACACAAAATAAACGTTCATCATATATAAACAAGTTTGAATAAGGGTAATACTAATTATTGCACTGAAGAGGGAAAAAGGATTGTGCTATCCACAATGCTAGAGCATTATGTAACATATGCTGATGCGGTGTTTAAAAGAAACGAATGTAAACCTCACTTGCATCCTTACATTGTAGGAAGTTACATATCTCTGCAGTTCAGAATAGTAATTTTCAATATGTCTTCCCCACGTCTGGTAAAAATTACTTCACTTAGATAACATCCTTTTAATCCACCTTTTAATCCAATTCCAAGAGAATAAAAAGCAATGCTGATCCTTCAGTGTTGCTTCTTTTGTAAATTCATTTTTCATAATTCAATAATGATCATAAAAGACAACTCCAAGAATACAGTTAAGATTACAGAATACACAACAATCATCAGAATTTGGTTCCTATTATCGATGCATGAAAAGAAAATCAAGCGCAATCCTGCATTAATGTATGTTAGCTGTTGTTACTATAGCATAAAGCTAAGGAAAGCAATTAGCCTGGTCATGAAAGAGGGAAGTCCTTTCATCTGTATTCGACCCAGACTGCCATCCAGTGTGTGTGTGTGTGTGTGTGTGTGTGTGTGTGTGTGTGTGTGTGTGTGTGTCACACTCTTAACATGCTCTCACTGCTGTCATTCTGTGCACATTGGTGTGGCAGATAAGAATAATTTAATTTTTCAGAAAACATAATTTCATTCCTTTCAGAGTTATGCAATTGTATTCCATTTTCCTAACACATAATTTCATTGTTATTTCAGCCATGTTAGTAAGGTTGTAAAGTGAAGAATATGCAGCCAGAATTTAAATAGTACAAACAGGTAATGCAGGTTCTTGTCTGGGTTAATTGTGTGTTGATCCATTGGTACCAGTGACGGCGACAGCTGTGTGCTGGTTTCTTCATCCCTCTCCCCTCACTTTTTCCCCCCGATTAAGGTAATTATCACACGCATAGCACTATAAACTTAGTGAAAAGTGTTGTTGATAATTGCTATTTTGTCATTTTTTAATTGTGAATTTTGTACTTTTATGTTGTTAAAGAGTTTCTGACTAACTCTGTCACTGTGTAAGCTAGCGACTGCTATTGTCTCGCCATAGCGTCTGACTGTTCTGCCATTGTATTTAAGCTTGTCACCAAGATACTTTCTGTGAAGTGCTTAAAAACATTTTATCGTCACTGGCTGGCTTTACAAGGTGAAACTTTCATGTGACTTGTTGCAGGTTGCAAATTGCATGAAACATAATTTCCATGCAACTTGACAGTCACACAAAGCAATTCAAAAATAATCAAAGTCTCATGCAACATAGTTTAATGGTCTATTTCACTAAGATTAGCTAGCTAGATTAGAATTTTTCATCTGTCGTGTTGTTTTCTTGCTAGATTATATGAAGTGGGAAGTGTCATTGTAACGACATTTGCATCTTTGTATCTTATTTCATATTATTTTCTCGCTGGATAATATTAATTTGGACATGTTATATCACTACTTTGTTTCATAATGGCTGTCCCGGAGAATACGAAGAGAGCTACCGGTGCATTAATGCTTATTGATATGCTGGAGGAAGAAACACATTGTAATGCAGTCGCCTAGACATAACGGGTCTCGTTTCCGCAACTAAAAGGTACCAACTCAGTTGTGCTCATGGCTCTTGTGGATGCAGATCTAAGATTCATCTACATGGATGTTGGCATCACCGGCAGAGTCAGTGATGGTGGTGTATGGAACAAGAGCAACGTTGGGACAGCTCTCCAGAGAGGCAACCTCCAGCTACCAGACCCAAATCCTCTGCCATCCAGGACCGCACCAGTGCCTCATGTGGTGGTAGCTATGAAACCAGAGTTTTCAAATAAAGGTCAGTTTTTCACATTAACTTGACTGTATTGTAGTATTTGTGTTAAATATTTTACTTTTGATGACCAGTATAATTTTGATGCTTTACGTGATTTTATGTTTTATTCAGGCTTTCAAGAGGAAGAAGATGCTGGCATCATGGCCAATTGGTGGAGGGTGTTCCACACCATTATCCTCCTGGAGCCAAAGAAAGTCAGGGATCTGGTTCTTGCTGATGTGGCACTGCACAACTAACTCCGCAGCCAGAGGAGCACTCGTCAGGTCTACACCCCACCTGAGCTGACGGACAGGGAGGATATTGTCAGTGGAGAAGTGATCCCTGGGGAGTGGTGTCTGGATGCACCTGCACATTCTATGCTACATGTTAGATCAGTCTGCAGCAACTACACCACAGCAGCAAAGGAGTCAGGAAAGAGTTCAAGAACCTCTTCGACAATGAGGGCGCTGTCAGTTGGCAAGCAAATCTCAACCACCAAAGACATCAGATTCCCGAATCCTTTGTTAATGTTATGGGTTCGGGAACAGCTCTTTATATTGTTTACTGTGGTGCAGTCCTTTCTTCTGTAAATTAGGGCATCATCAACTCCTCCAGAAGTATTCCCCTCTGGTCAACGCCTCTGGACCACTCACCTGCATTTGTATCCCAGTCTTCCCTGTCCTCTTTTCACCACTGGATCCAGCCACCAATCACCAGCTGGCCTGATCCATCACTCAAGATGATAAAAGCCGCTTCAGGCAAAAGCCAGGGGTGACTGTGATTTAACTTGTGTGATAGTTAGCTCTGAGGTTAACTTAGGTCTTTTGGTGTGTGAAATAATGTTAACTCGATTGAGACACTAGTTAAGTTGTTTTGGGATCTGGGCAGTAGGCTTACTTTTTTAAAATTTTCATACATCCTTTACTCCGGCACCACACGCAGGTAATTTAATTGTCTAGTTGAGCACTGGGACTAACGGGTGGCTGCTAAAGTGTGTTTTATTTTGACAGGTAAGATTAGTGCAGCTAGTTAAGGTTTTATTTAGTTTCTTTCAGCTGCTTCCAGCTGTAGTGAGTCAGTGGGGATCTGTTGGGTTTGTTTTGTTTGTTTTATGATTTTGCGCCACCCGCAGCCTTTTCTCTTTGTTCCTCACTTCACTTGACTCCATTTTCTGTTGGTTACTCTCATTTCACTATTGAGCAGAAAGCTTGTACTTTTGTCATTTTTGTTATTGTCGGCCCGCCAAACAACAAACGGCAGAGCTTGCCTGACTACATTGGCAGTGTGTTGCTTCCCAGCAGGGTTGTAACAGTAAATAATGCAAATATTAAACATCAGTATGAATAAAAACATTATTGACTACAAACTTTTTTTTTATTGTAATTTTCCCCCCATTCTTGCTGTGTTAATGTCATTGCTGCTGTGCTGACAAACCGATGCTGGTAAACACCTGTTTCACTCTGGGGGAAAAATAAAAAATAATCTAGAATTTTGGGAAAATAATTATTTAATAAATAAATTAGAATACAAAGTAACAATAACAAATAACATACAAAAACCTGTTCCAAAACCTCATGCCCTTCAGAGTTTCAGCAACAGATTTGCCATTTTTGGTATCAGTGGGATCGACCACTGTTGGCTGCTGCAGACAACTAAGTATGCTACTATAAATTTCCGTCTTGGTGGCATCATTCTCTTTATTATCATCTGCGCTTCTTTTCCTTTGTTTTGGTGTTGGTGCTTCAAGGGCCGTCAAGTTGGAGTCACTGGTACTTGTGTGAAGGAATTTTCCATATATCCAGCTGGCTGTCCTTCTTCGGGTCAGGCTGACTTCCCTTTTTGGTTGTTCTCATAGGAACCTGTGCTAAAGTAAATTATGTTATGACTCGGGCTAAGGCTGCCTGGTAAACAAATCCCTATCCCTTATTTATCACACATCATAACATTTGTAAATTCATATTTTAAATAGGCTGTAGCTCATGCCTTGCTGATCCTGCCCAAGTGGGGCAGCAAATTCATCCAGGACCGCATCTCTGTCTCCCCATCTGTAACCGGTTTCATCCTTTGGGTCCCAAAGGAATCTCTGCTCTGTGTAAAATTAATCGGGTGTCAAGAGAGGAGCAATTTAATAACCTAATGTTATATAGATCACGATTACAGCATCAGATTTCAGAAGATTAGCAAGCAAAACAATCAACAAACGTTAGCAAAATGTTCAAACAACCGTCATGTTAACGTTAGCTAAGCTAACTGTTAGCTAGTCACTAGCTAAATACAATGTAAACAAACTTTGCCCAGCTCATGTTTGTTTGTTGACATGGCTCAGCTGATTGACAAAATGAAAAAACTTGAGCATTACCAAACTTGCATGAAGTCTATGAAGATAATCTCCTTCTGAACTGTCCAAGAGACCATCTTTTGTTTTATTATTTTGTTCATTTTGGTGGAAGTTGACAAGTCAGTTGAAGTCAGTTGAAATTGGTTGAAATAATACCGCATCAACAGTAGTTTGACATCATCACCTGACACTTTACCAGCGTTTTGATTGGCTGTTGCATGAAACTGCAACAGTCTCACAAGTTGAGAGTTTTGCAACTGTTGTGGCTGAGTTGCCGAATAGTTTCAAGTGTGTTGCAGAGGGCTTTACACCATGCAACTCAATTGCAACTTAGTTTCACCTAAGTTTCAAGCAACTAAAGTGGAATGAAAGTTTCACCGTGTAAAACCAGCCTTAGAAGTTCAGTTCATGTGTCAGCTAAAATACACAAGTTAAAAAGGTAAATGTATTTTATGTAAGTTTCTTCATCCCTCTCCCCTCAGTTTCCCCTGTTTAAGGGCGCAACATTGGTGGATCCCGACCAATCATATCATTTCAAGCTGCAGTCACAAATAAACAGGTCTGTGTTTAGGAAGCCAAGATTCTGTCTGTTAAAGCCAGGAGCCAATAATCTTTCTCTCTCTCTCTCTCTGTGCGTGCGTGTGTTTGTGCGTACATGCGTGCATGTGTGTGTGTGTGTGTGTTGGAATGTGTGTTTGTGTGAATCAAAAGGCCAAATCGACAATGTTGGACTCAGCTGACAATCATCTGGTGCACTGGACCAAAGGCAGGTGTTGAGAATGACCTTGAGTGTCCTCCTAAGGAGCAGACTCACACAGTGTCTGAAAATATCACAGGCACTGCAACTCTTCCTCACTGCACAACACGGTGAATAATAAACAACCTCGTCTCATAGAAATTACATTTATATTGAACCAATTTGCAACAGAAAATATTTTTTGAAGGAAAATAATGCCAGCCAGATTACGTTTTGTAGTCACATAATGAGAAAATGTTGTTAATAATGTATCTGGCAAGTTGTGAAAATGTTGATACTGAATGTATTAGTAAAATGTTCACTGGCAATGTATTTAATTGGTTTTCTGCCAAAATATTCGATCTTGCAATACAATATCCATTTGCACTGACTCCAGCATTGTTAAAAAAAATATTTAGGCACTGGCAACACCTGGTTAGGAAAGATCACGATCTTTGTTTTATACAGAAAATGTCTGCAGTAACTTGAAGCATAAAGCATTTAGTAACGTTTATTAACCAAAACCTTGATCTTTCACAAATGGGAGTCATGATGCAAACCGCAGCCTCTGCTGTCAAGGCCCTTCGTTTTTTCCACTGACTGTCCACCTCGACCACTGGCAATATCGGGTACACATAAATTCAGTGCTTCCTTCACCCAAAAGAACATTGCCTCTGAACATAGTACAGGCAGTGATTACATTTGTCACCACAATATAATTGGCAAAAACAATTGAGATAAAATACAACTACTGATCTGTTTATAAATGTTTTTTTGTGAGCTAAACATGGCCATATTTCATGCCTTTACTTGAAAATCAAATCAAAGGCATTGTAGTTGAAGGAATGCAATACCTCTGGAGCCTCTCTGTCCAAGCACCTGCATTTGGGATACAACCGCTCGGACATGGCAGCTCAATGGAGGCCAAATCCAGGGAGGAACCACTGACAGTATTCTTTGTTCTAGTAGACTAGTAAAGGAAAAATAGAAGTTGGGTACTTTGGTCATACTATCTTTTTTCATCATTGTAACTCTATTCATTATCTGTATAGTCCATAAAATGTCTGAAAAGAATGTCACTCTTTTCAGACATTTTATGGACTATACAAATAATGTGACAAACATACTCATTTTGCTCATTGTGTTTGACCAACAATTCCAAACCTTAACATGTTTAATTTACAATGGTATAAAACAGAGAAAGTACTGGTAGCAGACTATTGATAGGTCAAGGAATACATATTCACCCCCTCAAAAGAGGAAAAGGTTTAATTACCCATATTTTATCAAAACAAAATTGTTTCTCTTTTGATTGTTGTTATGCCATTTAGCCAATGTAAGATGTTTAAAACATGTCTGGTTCTTCTTCACAGTGATCAGAGAAAATATATCATATTTTTATGGGGCATAAAATTATCACACAGCAACAACACAACATTGTTAACATCCTTTAACACACGCTGTGTTTGTGTGTGGTAGCATGACTGATTTTGCCATTAGAAGCCCCTAATGATCATTTTACGCTCATAATACCATAACTGTCCGTGGCGCCACTGTTATCGTCAAATACTTCATTATGCATCTCTCTTTCTCTCATTCACACTGCCTTGTGTATTCATGTACACAAGGCTTTCAAGCTGACCATTTTAACAAACACTTGATATCCTGCACAGCTTAGTTGTAATTACTGTTGTCTTAAACCGTTTAGGATAAATTACTGCTTGAGTACTTTATGAAAGCCACAGTGTGCCATAAGAAAGTTGCAGATAATTACAATAAGTGGCAGGATTTTAGGCATCGGGCATTAAAAGCAATGAATGGACTAGAAATAGAGGACTGGTTCACGGGCCTGGTTGACAACCAAACATAGGGGCGGTTCACGGGATAGAGATTTAAATTATATTAAGTGAATATCAACCTGTCATTATCAACCATCTCGGAAATGATGGATGTGATGCTGTTTGTTTGGTAACATATTCACTACACTGACTTTCCATAATGTGATATTTATATTTGTTTCCATACAGATATGCATGATTGTGTACTATAATTATGACCATGGCATAGATATACATTTAAAAAAATATATACTTTTACTTCTCTGCACTGTAAAATTCTCTTTCACAAACTTTCATGTGATGCTAAGAAAAAGTTTTGGGAATAAATAAATATTTTTGGCATTTTTATTAGCAAGTTAGCCTGTTAATGATATATAAACCAAATGTCATTGGCAACAACATTCAAAAACATGGATACTAGTGACAGCTTCCTAAAAGAGACAAAGCAAAAGGGATTTGGGTATTAGGTACTGTATTATCCATGACTGGATAGTATTATGTAATAACAATACTACACAATACACAATGTGTATCTTGTGTATTTTATAAGGGATCCTTTTTTTTTGTCTGTTAAATTTGTTCTCCTCTTATTCAGACAGAGAGTTAAAGACAGTCAGGGAAGAGGACAGCCTGCTCCTCCTCTCTGGCTTCCGTGACTATCACAAGGATTCAGAGCTGACTCTAATTCAACAGGACTGTCATAGCTCATGAAATAATCATGTCGTATAATCAAATCGGAGTAAAAACCCTGCGCTGGGCCTCACGGGAGTCTCCATGCGCCCTGAATATTTCATGTAATGGAGGCTCTCACCACCATGGAAACTCTCAACAGTTCAGGATTGCGTGCAAATATTGACTGTACTGTGCAGGGCCGAGGGCCGGGAGAGGCCGACTACGCAACCGAGCCTGAGTGAGTTTTATAAATAATGGTAATCACATGTGACACCACTCGCAGCAGGAGGGCTCGTGGCCACTCATATCCTCATATTGGATTGATGTTACTGAGTGCAGTGGCAGAGTTAAAACTGGGGAAGACACAGCTGAGAGAGAAAGTGGCAGCGGATGAGAGGGAGAGGGGGAAAAAAGTGCCCTGATGCATATGAATTGACAAATGTCTGTTTTGGCTGTTGAGAATGGAGCTCAATTGTAGGTCTGAAGAAACATCAAAACACAATTCAGGGCTGACATCCAATGGGCGGCGGAGAGGGGAGGAGGCTGACAGTGTGCCCAGGCTGCAAGCACTGCACTGCGGCTGAACTGCTGGTTTAGCAGGGCCTTCTCCTGGTGCTCGACACAGAGAGACTGCGGGCATCCAAGTAAAGAAAACTCAAAAACCCAAATTGGCTGTAAGATGATATTTTCTCTAATTTTTATGAGCACTTCTGGGACAAGGTCAAATCAAATCGCAAGTCTTTTAGAACTGAACTTAAGTCGAGTCTCAATACATTCAAGACAAATCCAAGTCAAGTCTCAAGTCTACCACCAGGTCCTGGAGTCTCAAGTCATTCAAGAAAAAAATTAAGTCAAGTCTTGAGTCCTTTAAATTAAATCCAAGTATTATAATATAATGTTTGGTATGCTTCGCTGTGCAATACCTGCCTGTATTAATATGGTCTCATAGTTTGATGCTGGCTTTTATTTGAAATGTGCATTTTTTTTTTAAATTTTGTTTTCATTCTAAAAAATGATATCAACAAAACTTGACCAAATCATGTGTGCTATAGTACTAAGGACATGATGGACAAAACTACTGTAAATCATGTTTTGTGGCTTTGGAGGAATCTCTGCCAACCATAGCTACAGATATTGCTTGGCATTTGTAATAAGAGGTACTGTTGCGCAACCCCTGGCTTAGCACTGGCAGGAAAATATGGCCCAGAAATTATAATAATAAGTTTAGGACTAACAAAAAAAACAAGACCAGGAACCATATCAAGCAGGAAAGATACTGCATATTGCATATTAAACTTTACAAAGAGAAAGCTAATGTTTTACCATGTTTCAAATATTTAATACTTCATTTTTTTTTATTTCAAAGTAATTTAATCCACAAAGAGTTTAAAATTTTCCCAGCTGCAAGTAGCTCTTCCCTTTCATTTGTGCATTGCATTTTGGTACCAAAGTGTCCATCAACAGCACACTTAGAAAACATGTGACTTTAACATATACATACTAACATCACTGAGTTCAGTACCAGGACCAACTTTGTCTCTATTTCAGTGTGAACGCAAGACATAATAGAAACCAGGTTGAAATAGTATGTAGCATTAACTTGGAACAAAGTGCAAGAGTCCCAAGGCCAAAATTGAAAAAAAAATCATATTCTTAAAAAATGTATTTCTACTTCTTTTCAGATGACATATTGGCCTGCAGCTTATTAGCCCTCATACATTACTAATACTCCATAAGTAAGAAGGAAACGTGACGAGAAAATATATACTTGGAGCAAGCTACTTTATTACACAGTCTTGCCTGGAGTGGACCTATTTTAAATGATGTGATTTTGATCAAAGAAGTGTATATTATATTAATAGCACAAGGCAAGAGATCATAGGATATTTCTATTTCCACCATGTATTGGCATGTAAATGCACATGTTCAAATACATGGAACAAACACACTCGTACAGACAGATGATAATCACTGTACTGTAGATGTTACAAATATTGTTCAATGAAGTGCAGCTTTCGACAGACAGTGTGAAAAGCAAACTGTATATGTGTGCTGGTAATGGTTGGGAGTGGTGCCGTTTGCATGTATTATTTGCACCTCTCAGACATGGTAATTGAGGCTCAGTGCTGTTATGAGTCTGGGTGAGAGGCAAATAAATGCATCTCCTCACTGCTAATGCCGAAATCCGATCCTGTCTGCACATATTTACTGTGGGCTGCATGCTGTCTGTGCCCATAAGCCTGTGCATTACGCCTGATTCATCAATCGCCTGTTTATCTCGCCAAGTGAGCAAGGGAAAAAAGTCCTGCAGTAAATTTCCGTTATTAGATGAAGTGTGAGAAGGCCATGGGGGAGAGGAGACAGACAGCATGGCTTTGATACAGCAGCAGCCCTTCAGACAGCGTGCATCGTCTGCTGGGGCAGATCATTAGTGGCATCACTCTGAGATGATGTTTTACGGTTTGGTGAGAGTTGATTTACTCTGATCAATGAGGGACCTGACTCTGGTGAGTAGAAACACAGTAAATTTTAATAACAGTGATGTTATTAGCCTCATGGTTCCTGGGCTGTGAGGCCAACAAAGAGTTTACGACAAGCTGCTTCACATTAGACCTTGGCACAGATGGCTACTACACAATCCTAGTGGATATTTCATGCACCTTTCCAAAGTTGTTAGAAAGTGCACACATACACTTTAATTTTCTTCACCTACTTTGATCATATCAGAATTATTGTCCTGCTTGATGCTGCATGCAAACAGTATTAGCGGTATTAGTAAGCAATTTACTCAGAGGAAGTGTAACTTGCATTTGCTGCATGCAAATGACTGTGTGACTGCAGACCAAACCACCTATTAGGAAGTGAGTCAATCTTGAGTTTAATGCTGAAAAATCATCTTCCAGTCCTACAGATCCACACTAGAAGTTTCCTTCAGACAGGTATGACTCTGTCTCCTACTTTAATACTCAATTATCAGCAGGTTACCTTATGTTACCTTAGAGTGAAGCAAGAGGAAGAACAGAGAGATAGAGCTGAAGTCTGGTGTAAACCAACAAGCCAAAAGCCAAAGTTAACCAGTTTGCAGTCAATGCGACAAACTCAACAAACCTTGCACAGACAATGCTATACAGGGCTAAGGATGCAAGTAGGAACATATGAATTGTGAAAGATAAGTCTAAATAAATAATAAATAAATAAAATAGATAAATAACATGGGTGTATGAGAACTGGATACCAAGCTCCAAGGTGGTGTCTTTTTATTCCAATGACACCAAAACCATTACAAGAAGAAGATACCAGCACAGGCCTCCAGAGGCAACTTATAACCAGTGAATAGGAGAAATACAGTACAAGGACAGTACAGAGTGACATAGCCCAAATACAGCAATATACAGCAGGTCTGTCAATATCACCAGCTGACTAGCTGGCTATGTATCAGCTAATGTCTATGCTGTATGAGAAAACACACATAACCTTTCTCATCAGTATGTCTCTTCAGTTTTTTTCAGTCCTGTATGGCTCCTTCAGCTTCCCCAGTCCTACTGTGAGGTACCTGTGAGGCATCCTTGAATTCTTTGCACCCAGTGCAGATGCCTAAATAGCTGGATGTCCCTGAAGAGGCCTCAGCTGATCGGCCATAAATGTCTTGTTCAATCGTATAGTTTTCCTCTGAAGTATCCTTGTGCAGCCAAGACAAGCACTTTACCTATCCAGGCACAGTCAAACATAATATCTTCAGTTTGTGCTGCCAAGGGTGAATTTGCATCTGTTCACCTTTGTTTGCGTATATCCATGATGTTTTCATGCCGCCACTAAATTTCACTTTGCCTTGTATAATGCAATTGCAGAATGCAGAATTCTACACATTTGACAGACCAAACTAAGCGCGAATAGAGACATATAGGGAAACATCAAATAGACAGCCCGAGGCGGCTGGGAGTACAGAAATAAAGAGAATTCTTTGAGTGAGCAGCAGAATTTTCTGCCACTCCACTTCCTTACTCGACTCCTCAGCGGCTTTACTCATCAATCTGGGCAGCTTTTAAATTCACAGATGAATATAAATGTAATAGATACCTGAACGTAGACATCAAATCATGTTGTTGTCAGCATGTACAGCTACCAGCTGTTGCAAATGTAGCCTTGAAAAGGTAGGAAATGAAGCTTTCGTCAAGGAAAAATGTGGCAAAATGTGGAGGATAAACCACAGTGTTTAAAATGGAATGAAAAATGTGCCACTATGTTGAACCAGCAGTTGCCCGGCATGCTGGGAGTTCTATACTAAAAGGATCCAGACATGGAATATGTAACATCGCTGGCTCCATCTGTTAAGGTGATGGCTTTTTGTCATTCTGACATAGGTGCTTTCTAATGTTCCTTACAGCTTTATTCAGACATGACAGTAAATTTACAGAAAGAGGAGCATACTGCGTGAGAGCGAGAGAGAGAGAGAGAGAGAGAGAGAGAGAGCTTAAAGGACTATACTGTAGATCCTGAATAGCCGTTTCACCAAACCCAATTAAAAGATCATCTGTGCAGTTATTATAATGACATGTTTGTGCTTTTTACTCAGAAAAGGTACCCACTTCTATTCCAGAAGAAAACTTTCCTGGTTAGAACAACCAATATAAATAAATCTAAAGTTAGACAACATAGAAAACCATCTGGCATTTAAAATCAGTCCCAAGAGAAAGTTCTCTCTCTCTCTTCAAAGTGCAGCGTGGTGCTTCAGTGCCATCACTTGCCTTTCCCTGATGTCACGTTTGACCTCTTTCTGTTGCTCCTCCTAAAAGGAGGCAAGCACGCGATCCTGTGCTGCAGGAAAAATGCAACCTATTATATCATTCATAATACATGCATTATCGCCTATGAGTTCATGAGGTCTACTGTAATTCCAAAGCACTGTGATAACATATGTTTGTACACACAGTACCTCTAGTGTTAAAAGATTTACATGTTTGTATAATGGTCTTTTTTTCCTGTGAAGGTCCACCTTGATATTTACAGTGTGATCCAAGAAAAGGAGGAATGCCTCTCAATTCGAAATACGGCATAAAAACACAGCAGAAAATGGCACATGTAGCTTAACTCTGACCTCATATTGTTTAAACAATTATCTATATTTGCAAATGAGTCAGCAAAATTGTAACAATCTGTGAATTTAAAACAATTTATAATTAATCATTTTAAATGAGCCTGTATATCACTGTGCAAGCAGTCAGATTTTGTACTTATTGACTCTTGTTTACTTCACCTGTTTACTATTGCACAGTCCTCAGGTGTATGTGAAATGAGCTCTGGGAGATATGCTGTTTAGACAACGAAAGCACACAAACAGCTTTGCCGACACCATTCTGTATGTAATTACTTTTAGAGGTTGCACAAATAACAGATGGAAAGGTGACCTTTTCAAAATATTTATTTATGCTTGAAATTTAATCTGTCCCTGTCTGGCCTTTGTGGAAGAGAAAGAGGAAAATGCTCAAATATCAAAAGGAGGCAGTGTTTGACAAAACATTCAGAGAGAGGCAGAGTGTTCTGATAAAGGATGACTTTGTTTTAATACATTTATGAGAGTTTTCATTAAATATGCCATTGACATAACACAAATCCTGATATTATTTGTTTTTGATTACTGACATTTGATTTCAAAGAGTGCCTTTGACTTTGAAGACATTGAAAGTCTGGCACTCATTTTTTACTATCAATAATAACATATCTGCTGTAAGTTTAGCAGGTTGGTCTAATTTCCCTCATGTTTAACTCATTGCTCATTATTTTACAGTTAACTGACCTTGCAAAGCCAGTTTGCAGCTCGGTGGCATGTTAATTTCTTCCTGGCTGGAACCTGCTCGGCAAGACCCCAACCACATTGGAATAAAGCCAACACAGCATGCTGCTCTGATGCAAATCGTCACTCATGACATTAAAACACCCCAATTTGTCACACTGAAAGTCTATCAAATTTCCCAGCATTGTTTCTCTCCCACTGCGAGTGAGGGCTAATTCAAACATACTCATCAGCTTATCTCTTCTCCGCCTCCTACTCCTGTCTCCTCCCATCTCCTCAAGAGCTAACTCAAAGCTAATTTGCAATTCTCAGTGGCAGAGGAATTGATGTCTCATCTTGGTGCTAGGTAATGGAATTATGTGAGTAATGAGAGAAGGAGGACAGAAAAAGGAGACAGAGAGAGGCAAAAAAAAGAGAGAGACATTTTGATATGAAGAATCGGTTGCTTTATCTTGATTATGTTTCCATGTGGGAAGTTGGAATCCATCACAACTTTCATAGCAGGGTTTGACTTCCTGACATGTATGGAGGGGACATTACTGCTCTTGTCTGCTTTGTTTTTTAATTTTGACAATTACTTCTTATCTATATGTGAGTTAAAATTTTTGAAAAAAGGTTTGGATATGGGGTTTAGGGTTTAGATATGTCTAATCAAAAATGGCAGTGGACAGAATAAATAGGAGAGTACTTATGTGGAGTAAATCATACAGTTCTCCATGGGCAAAAGAGCTTTACTCAATTTTAGAGGAGGTGGATATGCAGTGTATCTACATGAATAATCTGTGCTGTAATGTTAACTCTGTTAATAATAAGCTTTTACTGAAATTTGAAGAAAAATGACTTGAAAACATTCTGTCAAAGCCAAAATTAAGGACATACGTGCATAGTAATTAAACTGAATTTTGGCCCAGAATTATATTTTACATCTCGTCTATCTAGAAGCCAAAGATCTCTGGTTGCACAGTTGAGAGCTGATATTCTTCCTCTGGCCATTGAGGTTGGTCGATTCAAAAATATTCCAGAGGAAAACAGATTGTGTGACTTGTGTGATTTGGATGAAGTGGAAAGTGAGTCCCATTTTCTTTTGTGCTGTACAAATTGTAATGAATTAAGAGAGTTGCTGTTCCATGAAATCGCTCAACAAAACCCTGAAATATTCTGGTGTTCAGATGAGCAAAAACTGGAATGGTTATTTAATTTTGATGTATTTAAGTCTGATAACTTTATCTCAAAAGCCTGGAAAAGAAGGCAAGATAGATTGTTTAATTAGTATTTATCTACAATTTTCAGTAAGTTTCTGACAGTAAATTAGAAGTTCTGCACGACTTAATGATGGTCTGTAGATCTGAAGGTGAAAGATGCGGGACAATGTATCAGTGTATTCTGGTCCTGGCTTCTCTGAATTTATGGTGTGCTGTAAGCCAATGCAGGCTAGGCAAACAGTTCTATGCATGACGCAGTGATAAAAATTGAATTCACTCATTCATATGTGTGAACAGGCAACCTCTGATGTGTCACTACAGTCAATTAAAAGGAGATTGTTGGTTGCAGGTCTGTGACGGGACACAGACCTGCTTCCCTCTTCCAACACCCTGACCTCCACACCGTTAGTTCTTGTGTCGCTACATAAAGGACCCACTTCTCCCTGTTTCAGCACTGACTTTGGCACTGGACATCGTGAGGTGCGGAACCAGCCAATATGGATGTAATTCCTAGGGATATTGGGCTGCATGAGTGTCAGTATGAATTCGGTGCCATCCAAGCGTATTCAGTGGGCAAGATGTAGTGAGGTTTGTTCCATAGCATTTACCTCAGCCTATGTTCAACTCCAGCTGAGAAAAAGTGTCTTTTACAGTAATAAGATGCACTAAAGATGCAGAAAGGAGTGGGATGTGTGATTAGAATATTGAAGTTAATACAGCCAAATAGACTGGAAATATCTTGTGAAACTGTGTGTACTGGAGTGATTGGCAGCTTGCAATCCCTGACCCTTTGAACACACAATTTACCTTTTTCCCCACAAAAAAAGATAAAAAAACAATCAATACAAATAGCATTAAATATCAATCTCCCCTCCCAAATGTTGATAATGGACAACAGAAAAAAAAGAAAAGAAAAAAAAGTAGATTAGATTAAGAGCAATAATTATAACAATATTGACAATTATGACAGGCACAACATGTGTTAATGGGAGAAAGACAGAAAGAGAGACAGTCTTTTAACAGCTTGATCAGACAGTACTTTAGTAGTTTCCTACTCTCCATGGATGGTCTTCAGTAACTTTTTGGCAAGCTTTCAGACCTGCAAGACAAACAAGTTTTTTGTTCATATTTTTTATATTCCTCATGATAAATCACAATTCACAACTCCCTTGCCTCGCGTCCTGCATCAGACAGTTTCTGTATGGCAGTGGCTCTCAGGCTGTGGTTGGTGTAAGTCGTGTGTGTCCCTGCCTCTTTGCACATCCTGGGTAACATCTGTGACAGCTGGTTTACTCCCAGGGGAACGGTGGTATACCAGAAGCTGTCTGTCACAGCTGTTACCCTCCTGGGCTGCAGATAGAGGGCTTTTGCACAAGGTGGAATTTTGCTCAGAAACTTTTCGAGAGATGCCACCGGGCAGAGGGGATTTCCTTGCTCCTCAAACATAGCGGCGGCCCTCTGATTTTCTCTGTGTCTCTCCAGTGGGTCTTTATGGTTTTTTGTTTCTTTGTTGAATGTCATGGTGAAGTACTTTGCTCCATTCTCGTCACGTTTTAGGATGACTGAGTCAGGTTTGAGATCCTGATTCCCCTCTTTGCCCCCGTGTTCAAAGTGCAACTGAATATCTTACCAGACCCTGTTCAGTAAATCTTTTGGATTGTCCGGACTTAGTGTTGCACAATATTATAAGATACACTGGTCTGTAGGTGAAATCGGGGGTTGGTGTGTTGTTTTGTCTTTCCCTGCACTTCTAATTTCTTTTACAACACCTCTGAAAACATTATTAGCTGATATGAATTCTGGGTCCTGTATTAAATACCATGAACTGCTAACCGGAGGCTAGTTGATATAACAATTTAAACTAACCCGAAGCCCAAGGTAGCTGTAAATCCTGTATAGCTTCCCTTTAGTTGTCTGGATGGATCCATAAAACTGCCTCAATACTGTATTAAGCTTAGTCTTGGTCTGTATTAAGCTTAACGGACTGAATGTCGATGTTTATAATTTTGAGACTTAGCCAAGTCTGAAAGCTGTTCAAAGCCAATGCTGTTTGCCCGACAGTGTTAGCTTCATTTCTGCTCTTCTCTAATTTGTCTAGGTCAGCTGATGTCAAATGACCACACTTGGAGCTTTGAGCTGAAGTATCCAGACTTCTTTCCTTCCCTTCATCCTCTTCTGTCATCAGAATTTCATAATTTAACTCAAATGTTATTTGTAGAAATACCGTAAGTTCATCTTTGCGGCGCAGAGTTTGTTACAATCTAAGATAGATAATGACCATTAAACCTGTGGAACCCAATGTTGAACTTTTACATATAAATGAAAATCTGTAACATTCAAGCCCTTACCAAATGAGTTAACTCAATGTTGATTAAGCCGACAGGTAAATCTCTCTGTATTTTACAGTATGCCAGAGTTTTTACATCTGATGTTGGGTTTGACATTCCCTCGCTGGCTGGATGAATGCGTACTCTATGGGCAGAACATGTGCACTAGAAACTTCCACTGGCCAAGCTGCCAAATGAATGAATGGGAATAAAATAATTCAATTGTCCAGCTCTTCTAGACTTTCCAAATGTTATTGGACCGAAAGGATCAAATTCTGTTAGTGAAACAAATTATGTTGTTTTTCAAAACATTTTATCCACTGCTTAACAGCTGCAACAGTAGCGACAGAGTACTGAAGCCTATAACAGCCTTATGTAACATAATGCATTATGTTATATAAGTTAGGATATTGAGAAATGCCATCATTTTGCATGTAAGTAGTAACTGTTTTGATATAGCGTAAAGAGAGAAAACAGTAAACAATAAGGAGAAAATAAATGTGATAAAATTACATTTGTTTAGTCCTGAATCCCTCGTGTGTGAAGGCAATTTGAACGGCAATGAAAAAAAAACACACCAGAAGTAGTAAAACAGGCATTAGATCCAACTGTTCGACTCCAGTTTAATGTTTTATTATATTTTTCATATGAACATATTTAGCGACATTGTTTTGCACAACAGGAATTCCATAACATGCTGTGAAAAGCTTTGTGGCATAATTCTGGCACCACCTGCATAAAATACCAAAACAAAGACAAGGTCAATGACACTGCAGTACAGGTTGCCAGATTTACCAATTAGTAAAATGGTAAGTCACAAGCCCTTGTCTCTTTGCCTGTCAACACCCACAATGTGTCTGAAAAACATGAAGCCATAGAGAAACTGTCAAGTACACCAGTAATAAACCTGTGACAGTGTGAGTGTGACTGTGTGTGGAACAAGGAGAAAATGTATTACAATAATTATCACCCTTCCCTGTGTTTCCAGATTTTTCATATTTCTGCCCAGAAAGCCAGACAGAGAAAGTCAGTGAACTGAAAAGAGATACCGAGGGAAAGAGACGGGCTATTAGTGGCAGTACAGTATGCTGTAAGATCCATTTACAGTTTAGAGCTGGCAAGTATTTGAAAGTGATCCTGTAGAGCAAAATTATGTGTCAACTGCTCTTTCTGACACCTTTGATCTCTATAATAAAGATAATGAGGAAAATGTTATCATAACCAGTATCAGTAATGACTAGCACCTAGGCTGCAAGTTAGTTATTTTCATTATCAGATAACCTATTATTATTAATTATTTTCCTTGATTAATTGATTGGTTCTATGAAATTTCAGAAAATAAAATAAATGAAAAATGCCCATCACAATTTGCCAAAGTCCAAGATGATGTCTTCAAATTAATTGTTTAGTCCAACCCACATTACAAAGCCCAAAGATATTCAATTCACTATCATCGAGGATCAAGAAAACCTGCAAACAAATGAAGGTACATTTGAGAAGTCTGATGCAGTGAACTGTTGGCACATTTGCTTAAAAAATTAATCAATTATCAAAATAGTGGCAGATTATGTCGCTTGACTAATCGATTTATTTGTATTTGTTTCAGCCGTAATATAGATACTATGAGTGAGTGAGTTTTAAGAAATAATATTCCTAACCCCACTTCTCAGCCCTATAAAGAACCGGCTCTGACTAGAGTAAGACCTTCCTCCTCAGATGTCTCCTCAAACAATTCACTTTGAAATTTGACTTGCAGAGTAATGGGAGTATAACTGTTTTTGCTCATTTTTGGCTATCAATTTATTTTTTATTTCATTTAAAAGATAGCATCACCAAACTAATATCAGTCTTACCGTGTGTGTGAGTAGATACAAATGAAACCAGGTGGGTGTGAGTGTGCACCGTAGCATGTATAAGTGTGTATTGCACACGTGAATGCCACCTACTGAGAAGGCATCTGTCTACATAACAGCCTTCAGGTAATAACAGTAAAAGTCCCCACCTGCTGTGTGAAATGAATGCAGTGCCAGTCACACACACTCCTCACACAGACAGGTTGTGCTTATATTGCTGGTTACCACCAGCAGCTATCCAGGGGGTCTCACAAGGCTCTAATTAGGTGAAGGGTGGGCTATCCAAACCAAAATTAACATACCCAGTGACTTGACTGAGTTTGTCTTGACCTATCGTTGTACTAGTTCACCTGGAGGATGAACCTGAGCAAGGGGGTAATTATACTCTTGTACATACTGTGGATAGACTAAACACAGTGTCTGGCATGTAGGGTTAAATGAATATATCAATTTTCGAACATATCTTGCCGTAATTCATGTGACACTGTCAGAATCACCCCCTCTGATGTGTCATAAATCTTTTGTTGATTGATGGGCACCATGCTGGTTGTTAATGGGAAGTATTTAATCCTGAGGTTAGTCAAATGTTTACACTTGTTTCAGACCCCCAAATTCCCTTGACTTCATCAGTTTTAGAGTTGTCAAGTTGTTAAGTGAATGTGAATAAGAACCATCATCATATTCTGTTAATGCAGATGAAGCTTCAAATTGATTATGTAACATGGAAATATATTTAATGTGTTTTATGTTTTTTTTATTAAAGATAAATCAAACAAATGTCAATGATCTTTTTTTTTATTCTCACAAGGTGACTGCATGTCTGGGAATCCAATTAGCGGTAGTTTATGAAATATATAAATAGCTACAATATATAATAGCTTTTTGCTTGTTTTGCTTGTTTTGCTTAATACTGTGTCAAGTTTAAGGACCCACTCTATACCATTCCTGTGCTTTGCCATGTTTGTCAATTTAGTCATCTGTGACCATGCCATTAAACTGGAGAGGGAATGATTGTAGATCTTGGTGGGATCCTGCACAGTAAACAAGTGCAGAGGAATAATATTTAAAATTCCTGTTTTTACCCACTAAAATAAAGGAGATATATTGTGTTGTATGTGACTTTTTGTTATTTTTATACTGTTATGATTTCAGATGTCTGTTAAACATATTCAAGTTCCAAAACTTGAGGTGAACTAAGTAAAAATGCTCCCTGCAAGTCAAAACCCCACGCCTCTGAATGCTTCGTTGTCTACTTCCTCCTCGCGATGACATCAGATTGTTTGCGCGTGATCACAAACAGCTGTGTTGTTTGCATTGTCCACTCACATATTTTTGATCAGATTCGGGCTCAAATATGTACACATGTATTTAAGAAGTTTACATTTTGAGGTTTTCAACTTCCAGAACCTCTGAAACTCTGCTGTGAGTGAGCTTAAAGAGACAGCAGCTAAAACGGCCTTTTTCAGACAGAGGCTGAACTGAGGGGCCAGTCTAAGATAAACAATGAGTTTTTCTGAATTGTAAACCATGCAAAGATATTCCAGTAGAGCCCCAGAATATAAGCATAGACCTGGAAATCTACATGATATATCCCCTCTAAAAAGAGGCGTAATTGCGAGTGAAAGACTCAGGGTTAGAGGAATCCACAGGATTAAATCAATGAACATAATAAAGGCAAGGCTAATAACATAAACCATAATAGCATAAAATACAGAATATTTCAATGGAGTAAAAATGTTATTGCCAGCATACCTATCTTTCAGCCATTTGTCAATATTGATTTAGCAGCTACATGATGTGCACTAACTAAAGTGAACAAAAACCATTCTGGTGATCCCTAAAGGGGAGCTGACAGAGCAGAGAAATGAGGAGGAGAGGTCAGCCTGCAGCAAGATGTATGGCTCTCCGGGCATAACGCTAGAGGGGAAACAGACTTCGGCTTTATCCGGAAAGTAATTGCATCATCAATTATATCTGCTAAACACTTTTTAAGTCACCTGCTGATGTGGCCACCATTAACCTCTCTGCGCTTGACCAAGGTGAACACTACATCGCACGACATATGTCAAACATGCCATCAAAGCACACAAGCACACAAGCCAAGAGTGATACCGATAAACATGTTTTACCTCCATGTACACAAAACTGGCCATATATTTTCCACCTGTATAAATGTACTTTACAGTAGGATCCAAAAAATTGCGTTCCTTTGATGGTAGTGGTGTTTAAAGAAATGCGGTTTTAGAAAGTAGTTTGTAGAGGTTGTAATGTGGTGAATGGAATGCAGCTGACTGTGGCGAGTTAATATGCCTCTCTCTCCTCCATGCTGTATGCCTCTGTCTCTGCATCTCTGACTGGGAAATCAATACTGTCTCCAGCCCAGCATAAGTCAATATGTGTCACAGTGCCTTTTTTCTCAAAGCATTCATATGTGTTGCATAGCCATGATCGTGTGAGTGCGTTCCCAAAGCATACTGAGGCTAGTCTAATATTAGGACTCCTTGTTGTCATACAAATAGAGGGAAAACCCTCCAATATGAGGCCAATGTGCCGGCTTTTATCTCAAAAGGTTGTAGTTTATTAGTCATAATTCTGTTTCATTGAACCTAAGGAATGGTGGTCACATGAAAAGGAGCAATAATTCACAGTCTTGTTGCACTAAATGGCCATAATGTATCACCGGGGATTTGCAACTTTTCTCATTCAATGTCCGTTGGTTACTGTATTAATAACCATTATCCAGTTAGCTTCTATACAATCACACTTCCAGGCTGTTCAGACTCTACCCTGAATAGTCTCCACCCCTGCTTTTTGAACTTTGCTTTAATTCTTTGATAAAATCACAACCCTCGTGGAGAGAGGTATTAGCATGAATCAGTGACCCTTTAATTGACAATAAAGCAGAACTCCACTTGGTAAGGTTGGCATATTTTATTTTACAGAAGAACAAATAGTTTGTTCACTTGTTTGTCCACATGGCTGTCTTAGATCTTATTGTGTTTGTGTGTTCTTGTGTGTGCTCATATTTTGTACTTGAGGACATGCTGCAGGTTCATGTGTGTGTGTGTGTGTGTTTGTGCATGTGTGTGTGTGGGAGTGAATGTGCCTGGGGCTGTCTCCTCTTTTACCTTCTCACCCTTGCTCTCAAGGCACTGCTTGGTCACGCTATATGCTAACTCTTCATCCCAGGTCACAGCACACACAACATGCTATGGGGCTCTTGGACCATACCAAGTCTCCCAAGGGCCTTACGGCTAATATGTTATCCACGAAAGCCTGCCTATATCTGTCAAGCATGGTTTTGACTATGCTTTTAGTCTCTAACACATCCAGTTACAAGTAATTAAGGCCTGTGAGTTAATGAGATAAAACTATGGGAAGCGGTGAAAGGTCCAGCACCTCCTAACAATTTAAATTTGTATTTTAAACTATGTGTATAAAATGTAGCTTAATTGTGCAAATGCATGCCCTTTTCTTCCTATGAGCTGCTTTGGTGAATAGTATAGTGGATCTGACATTTCCTAAGCAGAAACCAGAGGCAGAGATTAATGTCAGCCCAGTGAGTTATGTGAGCACCAGTACTTCATGCTATAAAATTATGACTGACAAGCAAATGCCTATTGAGCCTTGACAGGCCATAATGAGGAAAGCAAAAAATTGTGGGCTGACTGTAAGCCTATGTATACTGCTATGTATACATGGTAGTCTTATTTAATGTGTCACTATTAGATATCATACTTTAAACAATCAAACAATGGAAGTCTTCCTCCTTGGATTTTACTTTCTAAGTATGAATTTACTGTAGCTGGAGTGTTTTTTGTGCCTGTCACTGCTCATACCAACTGCTCACTTCTTCCTAAACAAACTGGAAGTAAAAAACACATAATTTCTTGTGCAGCATAGGAGTGTTTCTAGGAAAACCTTCCAGCTATTGTGTTTATATAAATAGTCTATTATTATTATTATTATTATTATTATTATTATTATTATTATTATTGTTATTATTATTATTATTATTATTAAAGTCCTCCTCCACTGAGAAATGTGTTTTTCGTATTGTTACTTCACTTGGATGTTTGATCTTTACTGTGCAGTGTGTGACACATTCATCTGCTGACAGACGGACGTTTCTTGGTGCTCATCTTGAATCTGAGTTTAAGAGGTGACAACCATGCCGCTAGCCGACACCAAGCAGTGTTAATAGTTTTCTTTTTAGCACAGTTAACATACAAATATTGCAAGTATTTTTTTTTTTTTTTTTTTTGACAATTTGTTTGCTAATTTGATTACATGTATTTTAGTTAACATTCTGTCATCAACTTTCTTATTTGATTTCAATAATGTTCTACCTTTGTTCTTTTTCATGGATGCCTGGTGAGTCCTCCCCTGGTCACAAGCAGGAAGTGGAAGAGGCCAGATGGGTGTGCCAAAGGGGAATATGCTTTTGGGATCCAGTTAAATCTAATTATTTTGGATTATCTTTAAGTTTTGTTGGTTTTGTTTCATAGTTAGATTTCTTATACATACTTCATTGATTTGAATCTTTGTTTGTATTAAGGTGCATTTGTAGTATTGAGTTAATTCATTTCTGCTGGCCTTGTGTGTCT
Organism: Thunnus maccoyii; assembly: GCF_910596095.1. Lineage (NCBI taxonomy): Eukaryota > Metazoa > Chordata > Actinopteri > Scombriformes > Scombridae > Thunnus > Thunnus maccoyii. The sequence continues at coordinate 13,179,120 of NC_056543.1, forward strand.
GTGTAGGCTATCTTTGTCTATCCTTTGTCTCCCTCTGTGTCATTTGTTATGTGGGGCCTAATCCCGATGTACCCCCTGAGGCCTAAGCCCTGAACCCTCACAGACTCAATTGACGTCACCTGGTAAGTGCTTGAGTTTGAAAGACTGCAAAGGCACGAAATGGTATAAATAGGAATGGGACATCTCTTTGTGACATATCATGTTACCTTGACGACACCAAAACATGTTATGTATGATTGTGCGTTTGGGACTTTTTATTTTACACTTTTTTACTTTCTTCACAGCCAAGGCACTTAAGGGACTGACTGCCTGATTTGAACGTCTTCCAGCCTCTTGCCTTCCAGAGTGGATGAGAGGTAATTGTCAAGTAATCAATTTACTAATTTTGTCAAAACAGCATCATTAAGCAAAAATTGAAAGAAATGGTTGATGAAAAAAATAGGTGTGTCATATAACCTATGCTTTCATTTCTCTTATTCCATGTGTTTTTTTGTATCTATCCTTGCTAATGTAGTGTTTCTTTGTAAATGTAGGCATACATTTTTTACTTGTAGTTGCTTCTTCCATGTTTATTTACCATTTTTTTTAACACTTCCGGGCTTCCGCTAATAACCCCATATTTAACGTCACAACACTATGAATTGTGAGTAATTGCCTCAGGTAAAGTCTGTAGAAATGCGGACTTATAGAAAGTGTGCATAAAGGGCTCAAAACGTCTGCAAGAGAGCCCTCATGCACTTGATGATTTGACAGCAGGACAGCCCTAAGCCCTTGAGGATTTAGCAGGAACAAGCTAACGTCTGGGAGTGTGGACATTGGGACTGGGCCTCAGTTATGTCAGTTTGATCCTAAGTTGCTGTTTGTTTAGTTGACCTCAATTGAAGTTTAAGGGCTCTAGCTTTTGAAATTATTTTCTCTAGTTTTCCTATTTTTCAATTTTCAATCATTAACTTTGTTCATTTCAAATCAAGTTGTAAACAACCTACTATTTTTGCTTTTCACATCTTGTGTCTGAGAGCTTTACTGCTTGCTCCCTGATAGATGTGTAACTGTACAAGCAAGATTTGTGACACCACAACTAGTTTGGAGCCAACAGTTGTCCAGTACTCACAGTACTACACAACTTACACAAGTATGATTTGGAAACTTGAAACCCCGAGTGCACATACACTGAGAATGAACTTTACAGTGAGACAGGAAACATCTTGTGCAGTTAAACTTTTGAAAGGAAACACATCTGCATATTCATGGTCTCTGGATTGTATAAGGAGGCAGAAAGAGTAGATGTAATTTTAACAATTTTTAATGAGGTAATTTATTAAAAAACAAACAAACAGAAGAAAAAAAAGAGAAAAAAACATATCAAACACAAATCATTATCCAAAGCAAAGTATTTTTCTATGTCTTGAAACATGTCTGGAGGCGGGCTTTAAAACAGAAAATGTGAAAGCATCTAGGTACTGGTTAAAGCTCGGATCACTGCTGTGATATACAGTATAATTTAAAAATAGATATTTATTTATATGTAAATGCGAATATGTAAATCCCAACAGCATGAAAAGCAACACAAATTCAGCTGACGCTACCATTTCAGGACACAAATTGTCATGAAAGAGAATGAATAATATTTCCTTCTTTTCGATGATGCTTTTTACCTTCAACTGTTAGTTTGTTTTCACTGTAATCAAGTCAGAGTATATTTAATACTTCAATTTAGATGTTTATATAACAAATTTTGTAATATATTTAATATTAAAGCATATATTCAGGTTTAAATAATTAAAGCTCTTGTGATTAAATACAGCAAATCAATTAGGTAATATGCAGACAGATCGATGTCATGATGATCTGTATTTCTTTCAGAGAGAGACAGAAAGACAGAGACTGACCTCCTGTGTCTGTAAGCCTCCAGGCCTAGCTTTCAACTCAAAATCAATGTTACTCCACTTAGAAGTAAATTGAAACTGTTTTTCCATCGAGTCCCCACCATTTTAATTTTCACCTGAAGGGGTCAGGGAGAGGACACTTTAGTGATGATGAAAGACAATTTCCCATTTTCACAGCTTGGTCACGCTTTGACACATCATTATCCCACTGACTTAATACATGGTTTCCCCTCTGCCTCAACCTACCTCCCTCGTCCATCTCTCTCTGTCTCTCATTCTTTACCACTTCCATACCTCCATTTACTTCTACCTGTAGATCCATGCATGCTTTCCTACATTTTGCCTCTACTTTACCTCCCACAATGTTCCTTTAGCTTTCCATCTCTTAATCCTCTCTCCTCATTACTTTGTCCATACCTCCTCTTAATTTTTTGCCATTTCTTCTTCCCCCCAAGATTCTCAAACATTTAATCCACTCCATCGATCTCCACATTGAGTGCCTCTTCTTTTATATTATCCTCCTCTTTTGTCACTCTCCCCCTGCACCTTCTTTGTTTTCTCTGCTGCAGTTCCTTCACTCTTTACCATCTCCTCCATCTTTCTGTAAAGACAATTTTATGTCCCTAAAAGAAAATTGTAATCCCGATGTGAGGGAGCTGGAAAGCACCCCCCTCACTAAGGTGAAAACACACACACACACACACGTTGACTGTGTAAAGTTCAACAAAACAGACTAATACAGGAAGTTCATTTTTGTTATGTTGTATTTTATATTTATTTTATTACTTCTCATTCTCTCTTTGAGGTCTGCTTCCAGGGGTGTTTTCATAGAGTACACACATGAGAATGCAGCCACAGGACTCCAGCAAATGTCAATTACCTTGTTAGGCAGAACCAAGTGGTCAAGAAAGAGCAAGGGAAGTGGGTATAGGGGATTTTTGTTAAGTTTGGCTTTTGTTTGGTATTTATTCAGTTTATAATGCATTTTATATAATCTGTATTAGCCAATAGTCATTTGTATATTGTATATGGAAATATTGGTAAGGTAAATACATTTTCTAAATTTATTGTGGGAGTGTCCATGTGTCCCTCACTGTATAATGGTGTTGGTGGAGACTGTAGCTGTATATGCCAAGTGGGAAAACAGTGTAGAGTGTCAGAGAGAGGGGTTCAGGTTCGGTGTCCACCTGCTGCTGGAATCTGATGCACCTGCATGACTGCTTTTGTTGTTCACCAACCTGCCACATGTTTATGAGAGCTGTGGAACTTTTTGTAACTTGCTTAAGGTCACTGGTAAAAATCAGAGCTCTGAGGGAAAAAAAAATCCCTGCTGGACTGATGCTGCTCATTTCTCCATCATGTTTTACACCTCGATACTGCTGGCTTTCATCGTGTTCGTAAGGGTTCATCACCATCAAAACCTTACACCCAGACTGAATAAAGAGAGTCCTTTGCTTTTTCTCAGTAAATTATAATGTGCATTTCATGGTGTTTCCATTTGCAAGTCTTAATTGCCATCTATAACACAAATATAAAGGGCTTCCTGAGCTCCAGAGGCTCTCTGCACTTGGAAAAGGCTTTGACAGCCCAAAGGTGCAAAAACACAAAAAAACAAAAAAAAACCCAGCAATTAAAGTCACAGACAGGTGCACATGCACTTTATCCATTTATCCAGAGCCCAGTGTATATCTCTTCCATTAGACTATGGACAATGTTGTCAAATAGGAGTTCTTCACTGTTGACTCATAATGATGTTAGCAGACCTTTCCATGGATACACCCACATCTCTTAAATTCCTGAATACTGGAGTTTCCTGCATGCAAACAGAGAGCATAAGCAGAGCATTTAAAATATCCTACAATAATTACCTTTATTTATCACACTTTTTGCACATAAACAGTTGTTACAAACATAAAAAAGTTTTGACCTGGGCTGCAACACTACACTGATCAAGAGGTGAGGATTTCAAAGGCACACTAGATCCCTAAGCAAGAGCAAAGAAAATCCAATGACCTAGACAAGTTATCTTGTGAGCCAAGAGAACAAAATCACTGCACTGTGGAAACATGCAGTAGTGCTGTTTCAGCACCATAGACAGCTACTGCCCAGTGGCAATGCACTATGTTACTAAGCAATGCTGTCAGCACCTTCTACAGAAACATCAGGCGGTGGATCAGCCTGATGTCAAGTAATAATCACGGTGATATATTCTATGCAATTAGACTGACGGGTCCCTCTACTATAATAATAAATGAGTTAATTAGGAAGTATTTCCTCATAGAACTATATGGCTACAATGCACAAACTTGTTATTATGTGATACTTGTGAATATGACTCCTTTTGCCAAATGTGTCATTCTCACACCACATTTAATGCACAGTGAAGACAATTACAAATAATATACTTGTAGATTACATTATATGATTTCAAATCTGAATACCTGTACAGAAATATGACATTATGTGTTACAAAACTGAAAACACATCCACAGATAGATGTGAGGCTGTCACAAGTCTGAGTTTAGAGAAGAGGTGAGAAGTCTGGAACTCTTGTTTGAATGCATGAAGAATTTCCTTGTTTGTTTCACATCTTTGAGGTCGCTTTAAGCTTTGCATCTTTGCTGAATCTAGTTGTTTGGACATGTCTTTTTTTAACCGATAAGTGGTGTTTGGGTCAAATTGACCCATTTCAAATTTTTACTAAAAGAAAAATGATACAAGGATATGTTTGTTCAACCTGAAACTTCATGGCCTTGGCTTATTTTCTGTAAAGAACATGTAAAAGAAAAGTAATTCATTGAGTACACATGCCACAGTCCCTGACACATTTATGGCCTCCATACGATGTTTGAGTCAATTTAACCCGTATACACACAGAAACACACACACACACACACAAATGGAGAGAGAAACATACACACACATACACCTACTACATTGTTACAATCTAAGCACTGAGAAGCTGTTTGCTCCCACTCTCTCACTCTCTTTACCCTCTGTAGAGTAGGAACCTGCACAATGTTATTCTAAAACATTTTGAACTTTCTCTCACTGTGCCCCCCAGATAAATAACCCTACATCATGTCAATGTTGAGTTCCATATTAGATTGTCTCACGTTGAAAATGACATGGAAATGATTGAAACGATCAAAGTTTGGTTCTTGTGTTTCTGTTGCTGTTCATCACCTGTATTTGCCTTACAGCTTTGATTATAATAAGATAAAGGTGGAAATCAATTGAGAATATCAGTTCAAAATAATAAACATCAATTAAAACATTGTTTCATTTTGTTTTTTCCTAGGTAAACATGATTTATGCCACCCAAGTCTTTATTATAATAGATTTTTTTACATAAATTATAACTTTATCACGAAAAACAAATGACACTGTTAAATGTGATCTAGCAGAGGTTAATTGCAAACAATAATCATGTATGTTTATAATATTGTTTAGAACTGAGATACACAATATATGTCATGGAGTTTTTTAATGTCATTTTCTATTTCTGTATTGCTTTTAAAACCCCAATAATGTCCTGTGTCAATTTGACCCAAACAGTGCCAAGGGTCCAAAAAGTGACATAAAACACAGGTTAATTATGTTAATTCCTATTATTTCTTCCTTAGTTGACCATAGCCATGCATATTTAGTTGATTATATATTGTTGTGTATTATGTATTGAAGTAATTTACACAGCATATGTTTTGTTCTCTTTATTCAGATTAAATAGTCATTCAACAGTTTTTCATCATCAATGTTAAAATCTTCCAATAAAACTGTCAGGCGGATCCATTCATCTCCTGTGCTCACTGTGCCTGACTGCACAAATAGTGTGCATCCTCACCTGGAATCCTGCTAAATCGTGCCAGCAGTCCACAATATTTTACACTGCTGCACAGCTGTGTAATGGAGTATCCTTCTGCGTCAAATAAAATATCTAGTTGTGAGAATTTTGTAATGGTAAATACACATTTTTTCATGTTTAATTTTGAAGGGATGATGACCAAGAAGAGTAATACTCTTGAGCTAATTATCAGAATTATCCTTCCCCATCCTATCCTATACTCTTACCCAAGTTCTGTATTTTTTATATTATTTTATTTTACAATGAGATACCCAAAACATTGCCCTCTCGATCAAGCCATTTGGTATTTGATCTTGCAGTTGAGTCATTTGGTATAAAAGCTGTTCATCAGTGATACATATTTCACTCTAAACTGTGTACCTCTATTTTATTATTATTTAACTATAATGAATGGTAAACAATTTGAAAATACCCATCAGCAGCACAGGAAATTATACAGTGAAATTCATTTGTGTGTCTTTGCAAACATATTTGACTTTATGACATAATGAATACTTATAGGGCTAGTTGGCAAGCTAACCACTAACACAGTACCCAGCAATAGCTATTCTATCTTCTGTTCTGCACTGGATCATTTACCCACCTTATCTGTTCTAGTTAGCGCAGTTAGGGATTTACTTGGTTGTGGATTTACTTCACCCTCCCAGGTGAACACACTGGTTGCTGTGATTCCACTGGAAATAATTGATTATGGCTCAAAATGTTGCCCTTTTTAAATGCTGGTGTCACCTGGCTCTTTGGCAGAGGTTGCACATTTGTTCCTTTGCAATGCTCCTCTTCCGTCAGGGCTCTTGTCAGCACAAGGTCTTTAATTTCTGCCTTGTGTTTCACTTATTGATTAAATGTTTTGCATGAACTCTACGTCCTCTACCAGCTAGTTTCTGTGGCCAGCTCAGCACTTAGTATTTTCTAACTGTCCTTTATGTCCCTTCCATATTTTAATGGAAGGAAGTGATGTGTGGGCGTTGAGCGAGGGAGGGACACTGTGGAAGCTCTCTGCTCCCAGGATAATTAAATCAAGCTTTAAAATATAAATATACCGTAAAACAATACTGAGCTCCACTGGTTTTAATTGATGCCCGTCCTGAATGCTTGTTGAGGCTGTTAATTTTGACTGATGGCTCACTACCGTCGCATGATCACTGACAGCAGGCCAGGAGATGGAAACCTTAGACTAGATCAAGAACTTTTTAGAGTGGAAAACCAAAGGTGAGTTTTGCAATGGCTGAAATATCAATAGATGTGTTTAAGAAACTTTTTTGATGGGCAGAGCAGATAGTGATGTACAATTATGCACAGCACAAGCACGCAGAGCCATGCACACATCTTTAAACACACACAGCCACCTGTATGTGTCATCCAGTGTCTCCAGAGATCATTTAACTAATTCCAACACAGCAGAGGGATGCAGGTGTGCCAGACTGAGGCAGGGCATGCCAAGTCTCACATGTGTTTCGAGTGTCAGCCAATACCCCCCCACCCCCCCTCGCCCCAACCTCACTCACCTTGATCTTTAACCACCTCCATACACATCAAGCATTGTGACAGGGCTCTATGCCATACAGACAGACTGGGTCCTATTGGATGAGAAAGACAGACTTACGTAGATGTTTTATTGGAAACCAATGACAGTCCAATTTGCAGTGCTTTCACACAGCAGAAATGAATTGATTTATTTATAACCTCCTCTATGTTGGTATTTTCTGCCAAGCTTTAGAAAATACCATCTGGCTGATGAGTGCTTTTGAAGACCGATACCAATACTGACATTTCCGAAGCCAATGATATCTAAGAGCTATATTCAGCATATGTAAATCCAACCATTAATATAAAGATAATTAATATCTTAATGAAATATCTAAAATATGACATGCATATTCTCAAAAAAGCAGCATGTGAACCAGAGTATATTGAAAGCGTTTCGGTTTTCTTTGGTTGAGGGCTTACTCCGTGTCTACGCAGAAAGCGACGTTTTTACATCTGTCTCACGTGCATTATACAGAACAGATATGCTCCTATTTTATTCAATAAAGCCGTCTAGCATTTTTTCATGCTTCGAATTCATTTTCCAACATTTTAATGAGCACTTCAAAAACATGGGTGACCTACACACAACACCATAGCTAGTGCTAAGGCATCGGCCCACCAGTGCTCCTGATGGCCAGTTTGACTCTGGCTTAACCCAAGACTGGCAAGACTGGCACTTAAAAATAGGAAAGACCTCATCTAGCTGAAATATGACTCAATGAATCTTATTCAACTGCGACTCCCTTTACATCTTACATTAAAATGGTGATCAGATTGAAATCGGATAGTGCTTGACCACATGGAAGTACAAGTGTAAATGCACCCAAGACGCCTTGAGGACGGATTGTGATATGATTGGCCAAACCACCTCCGGAAGTGGTCAGGGATGCATTGTGAGCACATTGAACACAAGTGTAAATACAATTAAGTTGTCAATCCACATACAACAACTAAGTGGGCAGAAATACGTAATCCCGCACAACTGTTGCAAACCAGTGAGGTAGCAGCCATTAGAATGTGACATTTGGTTGTTTAAGCTGGACAGAGCAATTGGATCTCAATCAGATCTCAATCGGTTCTCAATCGGATCCCAGTGTGGACACTGCAGAGAGATATTAATATCAGGTGTAAATATAATCATGTTAAATCACATCCAGATACAATCTGGATACAAGATGCATTTTAATGGTAGGTGTAAAGGCACTATGTGAGCATTTGACTCAAAATTACAATCAAATTGCGTCTATAAGCTGCAGCTGGTAGACAGAGGATCTCAAACTATACTTATTATAACCTTTTTTATTTTACCAACATATTGTAGACATAATTCATAGTGAGTTGAAAATGAAAATAATCATAGCTTTTTCCACCACAACAACTACTATCTAGCAGACAGCACACCAGATCCAATCAAAACAACCATGAAATGAAGAGCTATGCAAGTGTAAACCTATATTATTGAGTGCTAAGATAGTCTGCATTGGTCAGTATTGAAATAGAATGAGCAGAAATAAAATTCATAAAAAGAATGTACAAAAAACAATGTTTATGAAGTTTGAAATAATAATAATAATCCATACGTAGGCTCACGGTTATTTCCTGACATATACAGTGTTAAATCACTCAGTAAGTGTACAGTGGTAAAGGGGGCTCAGCAGCAAATTTGTGTTAAATATGTGCTAATGCCTAATATCCAAGAAATCTATCTATCTAAGAAAAGACAGGGGAAAGAAGCAGTAAGGTAATGGCAGAATATACTTTTTTTTCATGTACCCAATATATTGATGTATATATAAGACTAAAACACCATCTCTTGGTTTTAGGCAGCATGAGCTAAAATCCTCCCTCTGAAAGATTTTTTTTTTTGTTCTGGGTCAACCATTTGGCCTACACAAGGAGCCAAAAATGAATGTCCCTCACACTATCTAGTTCCAGATAAAACTGTACTGTAATCTTAGGTCAGACAAATGAGGACCACTATCCTTAAGGGCAGCAGGTGTTGGCAGCATCTTTATCTGGTTGAGAGCAGCAGCCGGTGTTAGCATCTTTATCCGCCTGAGTACCCACCTGCGCGAGAGGCTCAACCTACGTGGCTGACCCTCGTTTGAAGCGGTTAGATTCAGAGATGCCTTCTCAACTTCCTGTTCTCCATCATTGTTGACTTTTCTATGAAAAAAAATTGAATGTCTTTTTCCTGACTGTCCTACTAAGGGGTTCATTTCTTTTCATTGTTGTGCGTGCCTTATTGGTGACTGCACTGCAGCTGCTTTTGTGCGCTAATGACGCAGGGCCAGGAAGCCTAGGTAACCTTTCAAAAACAGATAAATAAATACATAATATCTTAAAATTAGTAGTGAGTTTTAATGTTTGCCTGTAGTAGCCTATACTGCCCCTTCCAAAAAAAAAATCATGATTTTGTTGAATGTTAATCTTTTTTAATTTTTCAGTGACAATTTTGGGGAAATTATAAGCTTCCCCTAGCCTCTTAATAGCTCTGCCTATGCTCAAGACTGTCTGAATGCATCCTATGTGGTCACACAAACAGAGCAAGCTACTCACGCTCATGCTCACCCCCCATGTAGACACGGTGTTGATATGGCTTTATGTACTGCATATTATTTGCATTGGCTTACCAGTATGACTTTAGTTCTATGTTGTACACAATTGTAAGTATTGATTGATTGAGATTTTTTTAGAAATACGTTATTGTTTGACCATTGCCTACAACTGTGTTTCCCAACCTGATGATTAAAGGGATAATAAAAATTAAAACTCTGTTACGGATTTTTTTCTTCCTTTTCTCCAATTTTGGCTTTTTTCTTGTTTACTGTTTCACTTCTTCAAGCCTCTGTCCTTCAAATCAGACAGGAAGAAAAAACCTCTACTCACAACCTATGGACATACAGAGGCCATAACATGTGTCACAAGTAGAAATTGTTTCATTTAAAGGGGTCACAAGCCAAAAAGGTTGGGACCTAGCCTACCGGCCTAGACCGTTCTTTAAAAAAATAATAATAATAAGGTGTGTGTGTGTGTGTATGTGTATGTGTGTGTGTGTGTGTGTGTGTGTGTGTGTGTGTGTGCACACGTGTGTGTGTGTGTGTGTGTGTGTGTATGTTCCCCTGCCTCAGATAATGATTTATTAATGAAGGAAAAAAAGGCAACATTCAGCCCTCACTGCTTCAATAGCCCTTACCAGAACCAAAAAGAAAATATATAATTCATAAGTGCTAATACAGTAGCCATTTTGTATTGTTGAGTGCCATGATGTAACTTTTGATGATGCTTCAAGATAAACCTGCATTTAAGAATACATATACTGCTGTGTCTTCAAAAATGTTTTACTCATTTCAGGAGTGAGAGACTAGATGAGAGGTACCTTTTACAATTACTGCGGATCCAGGTTTGTTAATGGTGTGTGGGCAACAGTAAAATCTCTACCTGTCAGAGACTTAGACAGGCTTTTTGAAAATGGAGACGTTAGTTACTGCTGAAGAACTGTGAACTTGCCAAGAACGTAGGTGCTCACTCTCCTCTTCCTCCTCTTTTCTTCCTCCTTCTCTCTTTCTTCGTTTTCCCAGGCTGTCTCGTCCTCCTTTCATCATCTCCTCTCATCTTTGTCCTCTAGCTTACCTCCATTCTCCACGTCCTTTTTTTTCTATTCCTATTAAATCCCTTTGTATATCCCTATTTCTCTTCCTCCTCTGTTTACCAGCATCAGTCCCTCCATTTTCTCTGCTCTCTACTCCTAAATTTACTTCCCTATCTTTTCCACTTCTATAACAAGGCATAAGTATTGGTGGGGAAGCTTATTTATTGGTGACATTGATGTCTGACAGTAATGATGATCATGATCATCACTTACGCTGTTTGTTGGACAAACTGTGTGGGAAACTGTTGATGTTATGCCTTTTACTCTTACGCCTAAATGTAATATTTTAATACCAACTGCAAATCAATCGGTTGGTTTGAAAAATGAAAGTTAAATTTGATTTGTTCTGGTCTCATTGCCACCTGAGTCAGCTCTTCTCTCTTGGGAAACACTCATTATGTTCCAATTCCTTCAATTACATACTCAAGGCATAATGCACAAAAGCAGCAAAATTTCTGTGTTAGAACCACAGCATTAACATTTGAACATCTGCTGGTGTCATTGAGACGGAAGAAAAACAAGGTATGGATGCAGCACATTATAATCGTCACCACACTGTAGTATTAACAATTTATGTTGATAAATTGTTGGAAAACAACTTTAAAGGTGTCAACATTTGATTCAGTGGTGCTTGCCTTTAAATAAACCAATCCATTATCACACCAGTGTGAGTGCGACACAAAGGGTTTTGTGACATTTAAAACTGTTTTAAGCGTCAATGTAAAATAAGGTACAGAGTAAACTTAGAACCTCTAGCATTTGAACTACGTGACTTCCCTCAGCTCTGGAGGATAAAGAGCTGTAGTACCCAGATTAGTGTTCGTCTTAACTAATTATCCACCTCTAATTAATGTGAAGAAAAAGCAATCAAAATGGCTACACTTGTCTAATTATATACAAGTCAAACTGTGTGGGGGTTGGATCCAAAAAAAGGTGAGTGATGAAAGTCTCAAGGCTGGACTCCGGTGCTGACAACCTGTTTAATTAGATTAAATAGGAAGTTGTTAATTAATTAGTGTATCATGGTTGACTGGCATTGAATTCTTCATGACCAGAGTTGGTAGCTGCTTTGAGGACCTGTGGTACAGAAACTTCTCAGGAGCACCGAGGCTCTTGCAAGGACACTCTGTTTTCTATGTTACCTCCACAAATTTTGTACAAAATCACGTCTAATAACACACAAAAATTGTTCTTAGGAAGATTCAATTTGAGCTTTTAAATGATAATTTCAGACTTTTTACTCACATGCCTATATGTTCACTGGAGGAGCCATTGGTTGCTTGATTCCACCTGTCAATGCTGGCCATGAGATGATGGCTTTGTAAAGCAATTCCTCTGTATAAGATGCCAAAGTTCAGCCAAAACTCATCTGAGGCTTCAGCAGTCTGTGTTAGCCAGATAAAATGGGTATCTTCCAAAGTTATAGACATTTTAGTTAGAAATTCCCACTTTATTTTGCTATCTCTCTGCTCCAGTTCAGCAAGGAAACACTGTCATTGTCATTAAAATGAGGAATTAGGACATTAGATTTTGGGCCCTAGCTTTACAGTGTAGTCATGCTAGGAAGGGATCACTTCACAGCTATTATGACCAGGGGAATGATTACACCTACCAATATTTCTTTCAGTCTACATGTGGGCATGTGAGTAATGCATTAAGTTAGGCCTAAAAAGAAATCAAGGCATATCCTTTAAATTGGCCTGATTTACCATCAAAGCATGATGTGTATAACCTTCAGAAATAAGAACATGGTACTGAGTCAGAAAGTAACAATTTGTTACTTTGATTCAAGACCAGTGTCGTCACAAAACAGTCTTTCCAAACTTCTAATTTAAAAGCTGTGTGGTTATTGCATTACATCAACACTTTTTTCTTCACTTAAGTCATCTCCATCCCATGCTGAGGTGTTTCTGTCTCGCCTTCCATGTTGCAAAGTGATCCTCAAAATAACTGCTCTGTTCAGTTTTTTAAACCAAGGCAACACGAGCAATAAATAGCCCTGCTTTGTCCATCATCAGTGCAGTCCAGAGGGAACCTTAAACCTGGGACTTGGTTCCCATTGGCGCTTCTGTTGACATATTAGGCATCCTAAGAGCTGTCGCCTGGAGGCTGCTGATAGAGTGACTCCTGTGCTGTGGCGTAAAGGAGCTGATTGAAATCAACTGGAAATCAACCCCCTCCACCTCTGTTCACTCTTCAGCAAGGCAGACTCCAGATGGTGCTGCCATTTATGTCTCTTTTTATTTTGCCTTACTGGCACATAGACAACTGGCACTATATAGAAAGGGGGGGCATGCAGTACCACTCCTTTATGAGGAGGCCATGAAAGAGGAAGAGACTTTAACCTTAAGCCCCCTGTTGTCCTCGGGTCAATTTTGACCCAGGAGGACAACAGGTGTCATTATGTGCTGTCATCAAAAAAATTGAAATGATTTCAAAACAGTATCCTGACTAAGAAATTATGAATTATTTTAACTATAGTTGAAATCAGAGGAAAATATGATGATGAATTATGGCAGACTGGTATATATAAAAGTTTAGTCAGGATACTGTTTTAAAACATTTCAATTTTTTGATGACAGCACATAATGACACTTGTTGTCCTCCTGGGTCAAAATTGACCCGAGGACAACAAGAGAGTTAAACACTGGATGTCAATATGCATTCCTGTTGTTGGAGGTGGTAGATGCATCTTTTATATCTACAATAGGCCTAAAATGTAAATATTCCAGCCCACTATAGCAATTATGTCCATATTGCATGTTTCTGCTCCTCATGATTTGCCAAAACCAAAGTTCAGTACCAATACAGGGAATACAGTAGTGTGTCATGTATCTAGGGTGTGGATATGGGATTGGTGATCTTTCCCTAACCACAAGTGTTTTTGTTGCCTAAACCTTAAGATACCTCAACCATATTTTGGTTACCACAACCACAATGTTTCCCTAACCTTTAAGGTTATTCTGGTTTATTTCAACTTGGCATATTTGCCATAAATGTGGCCACTGTGACAATATGGGCAATGCTAACTTTGCACTCACCAGGCCTATTGCAGAAATTCGGAGAAACAGGGGATCTACAGTACATCCGAGGCAACTTGCTGGCTGACCTAACCATCCTGCATATTCATCCATGCACACCAGTTTGTTTTCATATGTGAAGCTGACTTTCATTGTTACATTGTTTCATGGTTACACTGTCTTCTAAGGACATTGAAAAGTTAAATGCAATGGTGGATTATCTCATGGACTATTATGAGTATGATCGTGAGTCATACATAAACCAGGAGAACTGTCCTGAAAGACAATGTATGTCAGGACACTGTTGGTGTACCTGGTCACTGCTCTCCTGCTGAGTGAGGAGGAAATCGTTTGCTGCAAAGACTGGGAGCTGCTGATGCCAGACTTGGAAAATCTAAGATGTGTCCACGGATGAGAGTGATCCCACCTGTGTAACTACACCAAATTATTTTGCAGAACTTTATCAACAATATGTGTGACCCTCCTTTTCCAAAATTACATTGGTAGCTGAGAGAGAAAGTCACAGTTGTGCTGGATATTAATAATATAATAATAAGATAATTTCCAGAGCAATTAGCCACCACTGGTCCAGCAGTGGTCCAGTGGTAGTCGATAAAAACTGCATGGTACATATCTTGTAATTTTACTTTTGCAATTTAGTAATTTGCAGACATGAGCAATTTTACCTCGTCTACTGCTACTTCTCTGGCATGAACTTTCAATGGAAATTGGCGATCCACATCCTTACAAACGAAAACAAACTGTGGTGTAAGGTGCCCTGGATGTAGATCCCTATGCAGTTAGCCAAAATGGCCATTCCGCAATTTTCCTTTAATCATACCACAGTTGCCATGTACACATCTTCTAGAAAGTGAGAACTTTAAAAACACTGGATTTTAGCCAGCTAACTAACAGTCACAACACCATATATTTACCTCATTTTAGATTGCTGTATTGGAAGCAAGCTGACATTTTTATTTGTGTTTGTTGTAAATAACATAATCATGAATTGTAGTTATACAATTTTCTTATTTAAAGTTTAAACCGTATATTCAACACTGTTGCCAGACAATAACATCAATATTGGATGATTCTTCAATATCCAGGAATACATTCAATTACAACGGTTTCTTGATGTCCAATGACATTCAGTGGAATTCAATACAACTGCTCTGAAATTACCTTTGGGAAGCCTATAATCAGTTTTTGGTGACATTTTGAAGGCTACAGATTGTTGAATGCTGAATTGTGTTGCATTTTATTTCAAATGTGTTTCTTATATTTAGTCTACCCCATGTCTGCAGGGGTGGAACACATGCTGATAAAAAAAGAGGCATACCACAAAACTGTTAAACCTATGGTTTGATTCCATACAGTGATCTTTGTTGCATGCCATACGTACTCCCTCCAGAAAATACAATGTTATTTAAAAAATGCATAAAGGATCTAAATAGTTGGGGTTAAGTTTTTGTATTTTAAATAACCACATTTTAAATTTATATTACTAAACAAATATCTGCGTAGCTTAGCATTGCATAGATATTATGGACCTATTAATGTAAGTAAAATTTCAGCAGTATAGTTTAGTGTTCCTTCCACCTCTGTCTGTAACTATGTCAGAGCAAGATGAGGCTCTAGCAGCAGACACAGTTCACCACTGCTCTGCTGTGTCTATGTCCCCTCCCTCCGCTCCCCCCACCCCCACATGTTGTCAGTGTGTTTGGTGTGTGTTTGTTTGGCGTTGTTTTGATCGCCGATGCTTGTGTGTTTGGGCTGTGCTGGCTGGGCGGCGAGCGTGCCCGGTGCAGAGCTGATGGCGTGCCAAGTGCTCCCTGCGGGCCGACTGTGCCTTCCACTCTGCTCAGCCACCGTGAACGCCAAGCCGACAGACTGCTGCAGGGGGAACACCACTTCCCTTCTCCCTCTGTCTCTCTCACATACACACAGAAAGACTACATCATCACCCCACATCAGCTTTTTTTCCTCTCGTCCCTCCATCTTCCAGTTTTTCCTTTTCCCTTCTTACCTTATTTCTACCACCCTTTCCGCTCTCTCATTCCTGTCCTGTTCCTCCAGAGACTATTTTTTAGTAAAATTGAATTTAAAGATAGAGAGATAGATTCGATTTTTTTTTGGTTTGTAGAGATTCATGATTGTAGTTGATGTGAATCCAGGTGTTAATGTAGATAATGTGGGATACCTCTTGTAATATTAAGACATTTTAAAATGACATCTAATTTTAGGTGTGTTTTGAAAAGTAATCTGAGCAGTTTTCTCCTTCTATTTCATTATGGTGAGCTTCTCTGCAAATAATGTAAGATAGAAAATGTATCTCTCCTGTCATCCAGTTCTATTTTGGTAGTGGCTTTTGAGTGGTAAGCAATTGTTCCTGGCTATCTTTAAGAGCCCTCACAACATGCTGTTGCTAGAGTTCTGTGTTGCTCTTATTCATCTCATGGCACCATAGCTGTTCAGAGACATCTCGTCCATTGAGTTTAGCTGGAAACCCCTGACCGGACACTGAATTGCAGTACCTACTGTTCATTAACATTTAGCTCTAATTACCAGGCTCATTAAAGCATTGAATTAGCAGCAAAATTCTTTCATCCTCCTCTCTGTCTTTAATCGTTAAGCAAATGGAGCGTCACAAGTTTGAAGTGATTACTATAGAGATGGAAGTGACATGCATGGCCCCATGAAATGTCACTCAGCTGCCCTAAAAAAGAGGGAAGGACTGCAAGCAATTTACTTCCACTTGGTGGGAAAGCTGTTTTGTGTGCACACGGAGAGGTCATCTCTAGCTCCAAACATCACACGGCTATTATTCTAGTGTTACGCGCTGTGAGAAACAGCCTCTCCAGAAGGTCAACAACATTTACATCCAGTAAAAAAAGGCTGACAATTGCTTACCTGTCGAGCTAATGCAAACTTTTCAAGCATTTGGATGTCTTCCACTTTAGTTCAATTACCTTGCCAGAAATTCTTAAAATGACATCACATTTGAATGGTGAATATCTGTCCCAGTATTCATTTTTTCACGTCTACCAAATGGCTTATTCCTTTATTTAATTCTCATATTTTTCTTTTTGCATAATTGATTCAGCATTTTTTATTTAATGTAATGTGCTACATTAAGTACAACACATTTAAAATAAATTGTGTATTTTAAATAACTAAATTGTTTTACTGTCTGTTAATATTTTATCATGTGATGTTATAAATTTTTAATTTTTGTGGGTTAGGGTTGGTCTTTGTCTCTGCATTTCATTTACTGCACAATGTATTGTTTTGAAGAATCTGTGGGATTTAGCTGGTTCCTGCTTGGTTCTTGAAAAGCTTCAGTGCAACTCTCCCAGCTAAAATAGGCCTTTCCACTGCCCGGTCATACTAAGTTTACATGTTAATGCATTAAGTGTTCACCGAACCATACACACACACACACACACACACACACACACACACACATACACACACACACACACACACACACACACACACTCACACACATTAACATACAGGCAGTGCTGCTTAGTATTCAGGAGGTCAAGATTAAACGGCTCTTTCATTGGTTGATCTTCCCAGGTCACAACCTTGAATAGGTAATGTCAAATTGATTGATTGATTTATACTTCTGAGGGGGTATATGGCATGGATTAACCAGAGATAGGCAATAACACACACAACAAACACACATGTATACCACCCAGTGCACACATACAGCATGAACCACCATATCCCCACATACTGAAAGTGCCCTTTACAACTTTCATTTGAAGTGGTGCAGAACAGAGCAGCGACACAGTAATATTCAAGCATATTGCATAATGCCAAAGTCTGCAAATTCATGTATGCTTGATTTGAATGATTTGCTGCAAGAACTCTTTTGGGCCAAATCAGTCAGTAGTTGTAATATAGAATGCTATATTACAAGGAGGTATGATGTTGATTTCTCCATCATAACGCTTCTTTGCTGTGCATGGTGCCAATCAAGAAAGAAACATTCAAAATAAGAAGCTTTGGATGCATGTATTACTATTACACTCAAATTCAACCTTAAAAATGTTTACACATTTTAGTGTTCTATTTTTTACATTTTTATTTATTTAGTTAATATACAGTATGCTTGTATTTGCCAATTTGTTTTTGCAAACAACACTTTTTTTTCCGTCTTGGAATTTATGTTTCTGTGAAAACATTGAATTCTATTACACCTCACACAAGTATTTGGACTTCCCAAAAAATCCTGCCTGCCTGTCAATTAGTTTGGAGGTGGAGGTGACCTGTCTCATGAATAAAATTATTGTGTGGGCTTTCAAAAAGAGTCCTTTAAAAAAAAGTATTATGAACAAAATTATAATAATCAAATGAATTTAAGCGCGCTGACATAGTTGGGGGACGTTCTCGGGTGCAGGGCACAGGGTTAGAGATTTCCTGGGTGTTTTACTGAAAAGCAGCAGGAGACAGAGTTAATGTGGTGTATCGCTATCTGAAAGACCTGCTTCTATTACAAGCCACTCATCTCCAACAAACTCTCTCATGACTCGTTCTACCTCCTACCTACTTCTATCTCTATCTGTCTCTCTAGTGCTCACCTCTCTTCATTTCATGGCTGTTTTCTTCCTCTATTTGCTTGACAAGACAATGGATAATAACCCTGCAATAGCACAGAGACCGGCAAATGAGAGTAATCAAGCTGTCTTGTCCTGGTGGCGTTCAGGTTCACTCATCAAACCCTAATTATCACCCTGGAAACCAATGTTCCGCTTTAATTGTTCTGATGAATGAAATATTACAGAGAGGAGTCGGGCTGCAGCCGAGCGGAATAACAGCTTTTAGCCATAAAACACAGCAGAGCAGGAGGAGGAGGATGAAGAGGAGGAGGAGTGAAGGTGACTCAGGAGAGAACGAGAGAGAGTGTGAGAGAGCTGGAAAAAGTAATGGAAATAGAGTTCAGCAAGAAAGACGTAAGAAAAAGAGGGAAATCTGGGAAAAAAAAAAAATTAAAATGGCAGAGAAAAACTGGGACAGTTGGGACAGCAACAATGTTCAGGGAGGCAAACAAATGACTCGGACTGAGAATGTTCAAGTGTGGTTTAATTGCTTCAAGATAGCACAAAAAGAAGTGTCCGGCCAGTAATCGAGACAGATTGCACTCAGAATTTTTTTACATGTCTCCCAGTTGAGTTGTTCCAATATAAAAAAGCACTGACTTATTGGGCCTGCATTCCCACTAACTGTTTCACTCCTGATGTTAGTGCTCACTAGTGACAGAGCACATCAGCAATCATATCCTAAATACTTTATCCAAGGCGGTCATCATTTCAGTTATATCAGTTCTCTGTCTCTTTGGCACTCATAACACAATTAGATGATGTGTCTAAAGTTGTTTTGTCTGATTAAAAAAAAAGCATAAAAAACCAAGAGAGCATGAAGTAAAACATCTGTCAAATCCACCTTCACTGTGCATCTGCAATTGTTTTTCAAGGCTGTCAAATGGATGGATCCTCTCCACTCGTGCACACAAACACACCTATATGCACACAAATCTCTTGTTCTTGGCTTCAATTGTGAGCTCCTAAAAACTTCTTGCTATCTGAATTTGTACCAGGACACCTTGCCATAATACACTGGTGGATGGCAAGAATATCCTGTCATCAATAATGGAGAGTATGGGACATATCCGCAGGTGTTTGTACCATTATTGATATCAGTTCCACCACCCCCAGTTGCTCCCAGTGCAGAAACAGCGGGGGTGGAGCCATGGAGGGAACAGAGGGAGATGGCTGACAGAGTAAGAGAAGCAGGAGTGACACACACACACACACACGTACTGTACCACACACAGTATAATCACACAGGTGTACAAGCTGGTACTGAGAAGCAAATGCATACACACACACACACACACACACACATATATATATATATACACACATATGCATGTGCACACAAACAAAAATCTTCATCTAACTTTCACTAGGATTGATGAACAAGCCACCGCCACCCCCTGGACAGGCATGTCTTTATTGCTGCAGAGGGACATTCATTTTCACAGTCATATTCCACACAGAAACATGAACACATATCATGGAGTGTTACATGGTGTGTGTGAAAATGTATGTATGGATAAACAGATGGTAGCTGGATTAGTGGAATTAAAGGAGTTCCACTGAAAATGAAATTGTGAAAGAACAGGAAATAGAAATTTTGCAGATAAAAAAATTAGAAATGTAATTGGAAAATTTACAGCAGATGTGAGAATGCACAGGAGAAGACATGTTTTTACACATGTTGCAGACGTTTCTGGTCACACATATGCAGTCATTGTCTCAGCACCTCATCATTAGCTTATAAAGAACCTGATCTATAACAGAGTCTGCTGTCCTTTATGAATATAAACACCATGTAAATCCCCACCAGACAGTCATCTGAAACATCAGTGGAAGTTCTAATAAACATTGGAGACAGTTTAATCATTTTCTACCATAACAAAAATAATATAGCTGGAGAGTTAATTTTGGTGAAATTAGATTAGATTAGATTAGATTCAACTTTATTGTCATTTCACAGAGAATGAAAATGCAGTTTAGCATCTAACCAGAAGTGCAAAAGAGATGCAGTGCAGTTTAATGTACTGTAGATATGTATAATATATAGATAGCATAACAGTAAGTGTAGGTATGAATATGCTAAGATATATACATATGAACAGTATTAACAGAATGGATAGTATGAACAGAATGATTGCACTAAGATATATACAATGTGCACACTGGTAACAGTATGAACAGTATGAAATGTAAACGCTAAGAAATGCAGAATAAACAGCTCAAGGTGAGAAAAGAATACAACATACACACTATAGATCAGATATAAACACTATAGACAGTAGTATAAATATGAATCTCATTCTGCAAGGTGCAAATGTGCAAAAGCTCAGTCAGTGGAGTAAGGTGTGTGGGGGTGGGGGGCAATCACCATGGTGCAGAGTACAGGGGAGGAAGCTGTTCCTGAACCTGCTGGTCCTGGAACAGAGATTCCTGTAGTGCCTCTGAGAGGGGAGGAGGGCAAACAGTCTGTGACTGGGGTGAGAGGCGCCCTTGGCAATGCTGTGCACCCTCTGCAGACACCGCTTGTGCTGGACAGCCTCAATGGCAGCGAGTGGAGTACCAGTGATGTGTTGGGCAGTTTTCACTACCCTCTGCAATGCAATTCCAGTCTGAGACAGCACAGTTGCCACCAAACTGTGATACCATTTGTGAGAATGCTCTTGATGGTGCAGCAGTAGAAGTTCACCAGAATCTGAGGAGACAGATCAGCTTTCCTCAGTCTCCTCAGAAAGAAGAGATTCTGGTGGGCCTTCCTGACCGGGGTTGAGGTGTTGAGGGCCCAAGAAAGGTCCTCGGAGATGCCCAGACACCCAGAAATTTGAAGCTGGTGACACGCTCAACCTCTGTCCCATTGATACGGATGGGAGTGTGTTTGCCACCTTTGGTCTTTCTGAAGTCCATAATGAGCTCCTTGTCTTCTTGGTGTTGAGGGCCAGGTTGTTGTTGGTGCATCACGCTGTCAAGTGCTGGACCCTCTCCTTATAAGCTGTCTTATCATTGTTGTTGATGAGACCAACCACCGTTGTGTCTTCTGCAAACTTGATAATGGTATTGGAGCCATGTACAGGAATGCAGTCATGAGTAGAGGAGAGGACTCAGCACACAGCCCTGTGGGATGCCAGTGTTCAGGCTGAGGGTTGAGAAGGTGAGGTTGTCTAGCTTAATATGCTGGGGTCTGTTGGTTAGGAAGTCCAGTATCCACTTGCAGAGGGAGGTGTTGATGCTAAGGTCACCTTGCTGATCAGTTTGGAGGGGATGATGGTGTTGAATGCTGAGCTGAAATCGATGAACAGCATTCTTACATAAGTATTGCTGTTGTCCTGGTGGGAGAGGGTGGAGTGTAGCGCTCTGGAGATTGCGTCCTCCGTACACATGTTCTGGTGGTAGACAAATTGAGGGGGTCCAGTGTAGGTGGTAGGCAGGATTTCAGATGAGCTAAGACCAGCCTCTTGAAGCACTTCGTGAGTGGTGGGGGTGAGTGCAACGGGGTGGATGTTGTTTACACTCACTGCAGAGGAGTGTTTTTGCATTGGCAAGATGGAGGTGGATTTTAAGCACGTGAGGACAGCTGCTTGGACCAGTGCAGGTTGAGGATAACAGTCAGGACCTCAGTCAGCTGCCCAGTGCTGGCCCTGAGCACACGTCCCAGGATGCCATCAGGGCTAGCAGCCTGACTTGCATTAATCCTGCTCAGTGCAGCATGCACATTGGTGGGGGAGAGTGTAAGGGGCTGGTGATCCGCAGGGAGCACATCCTCGATGGCCCCCTCCTGGTTGGCCTTGTCAAAGTGGGAGTAAAAGTTATTAAACTCATCAGGGAGGGAGGTGTTGCTGGTTGGGAGTGAGGTGTTGGTGGGTTTGTAGTCCGTCATGGCCTGGATGACCTGTCACATGCGTCGGGGGTCGGAAATCAGAAGTTGCTGAACTAAATGGAACAGTGTTGAGTCTGAATACTTTGCCCATTGCGTGACTGGCCTCCCTGAATGCCTTTGCCCATAGTAAATTATGGAGCAGATGTAACTAGTCCTGTAAAACTATTCTTTATTGTACATTATTCATTTCTCGTAAATACATAATACATTGAGCTATACAGACAAGTGTACATGAGACACACGCACATACATATTTATATATAGTATCTGTATTTGTCCTGAGAAAGTAAACTGAGCATGATCACCTCCACCACTGTGTCCACTTCACTTTCACACTGGAAGCGTCCCAGTAACCTCACAATATTCTGCTCTTAAAATGTATTCAGTAGATTATAATGCAGATGTTTGAGCTTCAGTAACCTTAACTAACCATTTTAAATGCATTCATTTTCAAAATGTGCATGCATGAAACATTTAATCATATTCTTTTATCTTCAGTGTGCATCTGCTGCGTTATAATTAAGCTGACAGTGACTGGAATGGAATCAGGGGTAGATCTCAGACTGGAATCAGCCTATACTGCCTCCTGTGAATTCACTACTGTATTTGTTCATTGTTGACCGAGTGGAGTGTGCACCACGTGCCACATTTTGTCATGAAAAGCAAAAAAATAAATAAATAAAACAACAAAAGCCACAAGTACATGGGGAGGCTCTTTTAGTGGCCGGTGATAAATCACTCGTTAATTGTATATCCAAACTATTAAGCTACCAAGGTGGTTGGCAGGCTGGGTTAACTTCAAACAAGGGGAGCGTGACTTGTAGGAGGAGCAGAGTGAGACGAATGCTAAACGGGAAAGATCAGAGAAGGAGCGTTTTTTTTCCAAAATAAAACATTTCCTACCTAATGTCTTTTGTCCTTGGGGCTCATATGGAGGTCTGTCTACAGTGTTTCAGCTAATGCACAATAAAAGGGAAAAGTAAAAGAGCACAGCTCAGGTTTATCATGCCTCTGGGTTGTAGTGTACACCACACACAGCTGTGTGTCGTAAATAATACACATATATTAGAGCAGCAGAAAACAGGCTTTGACTGATGTGGGTTTTTCAGAGGCCAATACCAATGCCAAGTTTTCTGGAACAATGCGCCAAAATAATGTGAACCTTTCATCCCCAAAACCTTCAGCGTTTCTCCCAATTTCACTGTTGGAAGGTAGAAAACACTGTAAACTAAACACACTAAAGCACATAAATGATATAAGTGGGAAAAATGATCTCACCAGTCTTAAAGACAGTATGTGTTCGGTTGATCAATTTAAACCTCTACTGTAATAAGATGCAATGTAAATTTGAATTATTGTATAAACATCAATCAACTTTTTAACCTGGCATTGACAGATTAATCCTGCAAGAAATGGACATTGAATATTATAAGATACAGTTTGCATATAAAAAGTATCAACAATTGGGCAGAATAAAAGTGTATTTTTCATGTGGAGATAGTAACAGTAATAGCATAAAGCAAAGAGAATATCAAATAGGAATTATGTAAAAAACATAGAGCAAGCGACAACAATTCAAACTGTTCAGATGATAGCAAAGAACAAAACAACAAAACAAGTAAACAAAATTAAAACAAAAGAATTAAAGCAATTGAATGTGTTTAATGGATTCCAAAAGCAAATCGGCCTACTGATCTGTAGCGTAGCTGTTTTCAATTTCATATCACAGGATAAACTAGAAACAGTAATGCTGGCACTGCACAATAACAGTGCAAGTCCTGTAAAAATTAGAAGTCTTGTTCCTGTCGAGGGCAACAAGTCCTTGCTTCTTATCTGCAGTCCAGCTGAGTTGGTTGGTCCTATCAGCAGGCTGTTATCTTGGTGCCCTCTTAAACCTCAGCACTGTATGAGCTACCTGGGCCTTATCAGTGTCTGTCCTCCTAGAGAAGGATCCATGGCCGCCGGGCCTTTACCGACCCTGGATCGACCTCTCCTTGGTTTTCCTCTTCCAACCTTGCTGGCCTGTTTTACCCTGAGCACTCTCCCCCCTCCTCTCTCTCTCTCTCTCTCTCTCTTTCTCTCTCTGTCATCCACTCACTCTCACCCTCTCTTGCTGCCAATGTCATGGCATATCTAGGTTTTAAAGCAAGCCCAGGTAACTTTTGAATAAAGACAGAACACATTCTTTTCTGAGAAAAATGAAAGGTTGGAAGTTGAATTGAGCTTGAAATGAAACACACCTATCCTCAATTCAATACACTCAAGGGCCTTATGTGGTCAGGTAGTCAACACATCATAACGGGCTAGAGGACACATGGTTTTGGTCTCGTTCCACTTACTCTCAGACAGGTAGCCTCATGATGACATGATTAAAGTGACAGTTCAAGGGAGTCTGTATAAATGCAATGAGCCATTAAACTGTGATTACCACTCGTGCCCACAGCAAAATAGTAACTTTAAGTAATTTTAAATTGTTTTAATGCATATAGCAATACATCTAATTGTTGCATCAACCCTTGGCAACACACTGGTAAGTCTGGTCCATGTATTATTTTAAATCAAGGGAATAAGCAGTACATACTAATCAAATGTAAGTATTTTGTCATTCTACCTGTAAATTTATTTAAGTTTTCCTGAAAACCCAATGTTTTCCATCTGACAGCAGCAATATGTTTGTATGTCTGTTTATACTGGGAAATGCCACATTGGTATTCATAGTGTGCTGTATTTAGAGCACCCAGCACCTTACGGCCAACCAATTATTCCATAACAATTGAGAACATGCATATTAGAAATGTCAAATTACAAAAACTAAATGTGCTCTGTGCATGCCTTGCAAAACAATAACTGGATAAACAAGACCACACAGCTTTGCCAAAGTCAAATGCAGTCTCCTACTTAATGTAAGATACATATATAAATGAATTGTTGTGCAGCAAATTTGAATCAGAATAGCATATAATACCCTCACAGAGTAAGGAAAAATAAAGAGAAACACATCACTATGTGCTCGGTCTGAGAGAGAAATAACCCGAAGAAGTCATGTGTAGAGGTAATACATTCATGTCATTTTCAAACTATACTGTTTACCGTAAAGGATAGGTACATATCTTAAAACAATAGCGCGCCCATATCTATACTGAAACAGTTTTGGTAACTGTAATCATTTCTCCTGTTCTTGCCCAATGTGAGTGATGGGACAGAAAATCTACAGTCCTTAGTCTATGTAAAAATAACTTCCACAGTTCAGCTAAAGCTAATATCGGCCCTCAGCTGTCTGAGTCAGACAAAAGAAGTGGGTATCTTCCAAAGTTATGGTCTTTTTAGTTTGAAAATCTCTTATTGTGTTTCTGCAGACAGTGTTTCTTGCTGAGTTGCAGTGTAGAGACAGTTACACAAAGAGGGAACTGGCACAAAGAAAAGACTAATTTTGGAAGATACCCTCTTGATTTGACTAACACACACTATGTGTGCAAGACTCTTGCTTGCTCTTTCTCTAACTTGCTCTAAGATTGGATCTCTTTGCAGCATTATGGACAGGTAGAACAAATCAGTGACCAATACCTCTTACCATGTACATATAGGTATGTTGTGAGTATTGTATTCAGAAAAATGTCAACCTATCCTTTAATACACTTTAAACAAAATAAATTAAAAACAGAAAAAATAAAGGTTACCTCATTGTTTCCCTTATTAATATATCTAGAGAGATCTATACAACAACATTATTATTAAAACATGAAAGAGAAAACTTATAACATTTCCTATGAAAATGACAGACACTCCAACAAATATTTTCTATATTTCTTTTTCTGAGAAATATCAAATATTAGATTGGATAAATATTGGTATTGATATATATTGGTATTGGTATTGGTGTTGAACTCTTGCTGCTTTACTCAGTATCAGCACACACACTGTATACTTGCACATTAATTGAAGTTGACAGAAAAATGAAAGAACATTAAGACTGCTGATGACCCGCTACTTCTGCGAAATAGCCCGTCTTTCACCGGGCCATTAAAAAAAGGACATTCATGTGCAAGTTAATCTGTTGTGACTCACGATATTTGACAGGCCCAAGTGGTTGCATGGTACTGAGCTGATGCTACCACAGGTATAGGTGGGTGCTGAGAATGGTGACGGTGGCAGTAATTATTGGAGTGGTGATGGTGACAGCAGCACTAATGAGTGTTGACAGCCACACCCCCATGGCTGTTTGTTCTAATAGCCTAAACATCAGGCAAAAAATGAATTTGCTTTTTTTTCTGTCCCTCTCTCTCTCTCTCACACACACACATAATCATATTTTTCGATATGTAACGCTGCAATTAACATACACGCTGGTGTGATCATCACCATTAAATGTGCACGCACAAAAATGAATATTCATCATTGAATATGCACAATTATTAAAATTAAAACAATCCTCCTGATCCAGAGACAGTTGACTCATGCTGCTCATATATTCATGCTGTTACATTCATTTTCACCCTGACACCACAGTCTGCTGCTGTTGAGTATCTCACTCTAGCAGATGGGGGGTTATGTGTATTGTTCAAGGACACCTCAAGTATAACATTTTTCTCTGCTTAGGTTTTTCTTTTGGTCTTGGGCTTAAAATCTGAAACTTTCTCTCTCAACCGACATTAAAGGATAGATTCAAAATTTTTCAAGTCTGTCTTTAAAACAACAGTACGGTGCCCATTTGAACAGGTTTCCTTGCTGTAAACCATTTCTCCTGTTCATACTGGCAATTAAAACATCCCCTTCAAATGTGCTTTCAAATGATGGGGGCCAAAATCCAGACAGTCCAGACAGTTATTTTGTGAAAAAAATAGTCTTCAGCAGTCTAAGTTAGTCATATCGAGTGGATATCTGCCACATTTTTTTTAGTTTAAAATTCCCTCTTTCTTTTTCCTTGGACAGTGTTTCCCTGTTGATCTGCAGTGGAAATATAGTAACAAAAAGAGGGACTTTGGCACTAAAAAGACTGGAATGTTGAAAGAGATCTACTTGATTTGACTAATTTGGACGGCTGAAGCTTCATATTAGCTTTAGATACACTTTTAAATACATTTTCCGCCACGAAGGAGAACAGTGGATTTTGGCCCCCATCACTTACTTTGCAAGTGCATTATGAAGGGATCTTCTAATGGCCAGTATGAACAGGATGAATGATAACAGCAAGAAAAACTTATTTCAATGTTAATTTGGGTGTCTGACTATTGTTTTGAGACAGACTTTCAGACCCGTCCTTTAACATGCATCCCAGATGAACATTTTGCACTTGGATAGAACAACTTCACTTCAAATCTAGCCAAAAACACTTTCCAAATGTATTGGTTATCAAATTACCATCTATGGGTCATTTGGTTTGGTTTTCACATTTGCTGAAGGAGGAAAGTTTTTCTGCACTCACCGTAAATCTCAGTTTAAGATGTGTACATACTGTATAAGCATGATTTGTCATATCACAACTAGTTTGGAAGTCAGTCACATTCCAGAATTCAACTTATGCAAGTGTAGTGCAGAAACTAAAGCTTCCAGCACACATATACTGAGAACTGAGTTTTCAGTGAAGTAAGAGACATTTTGTGTCTAGTTAAACTTCTGAAATGAAGTATACTTAAATATTCATAGATTCTTGATTTTTCAAGGAGGAAAAAGAAGTAGATATAATTTTAAGAATGTTTAACTGTGTAATTAATATTTTTTGTGGAAAGTAATTATTAATCCAAAGAATTATTATTATTATTATTATTATTATTCCAGAATATTTTTATATTTTTTAAAAACTTGTTTCACCTTTTTGAGACTGAATCATCAGTATACTTTGCACAAATACAGTATACATGTATATTAGGGCTGTTACATTTTCAAAAAATCATTTTCGAATGCATAAGAATACCTCATAATTTGAATTAGTTTGAAACCCACATTGCTCAATCCTGTTGCTGATTTGACATTCGCTGTGCCTCTGCTGCCTTACTTGAGTGACAAGTAAGGTGACCTCAGATTCGTTGTCATGGTAATGTTACTTGTAAGGCAGTTGCATTTTTCAAAGTCAGCAAACAGCCTTACCTTAATCTTTTTTTCAGCAATGATATTGAATCCAAAATGCTCCCACACATTACTTTTCAGATGGTTTGGTATCATGATTATCTGTTCATCACGGTTTGCTAGTTTCCTCCATTTTGCGTTAACAAAGAGAACAGCATCTGCTTGGTTTACTGATAAGGTGACAGCACATGCATTAGATTAGAATGAAAGTGCATTTTACACGCCCCTGTGCACGGACCATTGCGCTTGGATTAGACACTAATATAGATGCATGCTAATTTCATTGGAAAAGGGGTTTAAACTTTAATATTGGAACACTGGATACCTGCATGCTGAAGCCAAAAAGTGGCTGCATGAAGAGTTCATCACGAATTTAGCCATGTGTTTGTTTCCCCTTGCATGTTTGCCCAGAGACCACAGCCCAGGAGAGCCAGAATTACTACAGCTTGAGAAGCAAACACTGCAACCAGCACTCGACATTCTTTTCAGAACAAAACAAGAGGCCCAACAGCAGAAAACAACTGTGTTAATTTGCCTGATCATTATATTGTGACAACTTATCTGGCTCTAATTTGGAAATAATGAATTATATTAGCTGCAAATCCTGTTCCCTTCTAATTAGTGGCTCTGGGACCAGGTTTGTCGTTTATGAGACGTTTGAGAATGGAGTAATTACATTGTATAAATCAATTAGGGCCCTCCAATTGTGTACAATGTGTTTTCCACAGCAGATTAAATGGTGCTCATGATAAAGACAGAACCTGTCCAGCACACTGTGAAGTGGGAAATTAAAAGCAGGATGAGGGAGGAAAGGAGAAGGAAGGAAAAGAGTCAGAGAGGAGGGAGGACAGAGGAATCAAAACAGGGCTACAAGGGCAAGGGCATGCTGGGAGGATAATTTGCACTTCCAACTCATTCTCTCACATGCAGGCAGGGAGACAGATGTGTGCAGAAAGGCAGAAAGAGTGGGAAATGAGAAAAAAAAAAGAAAAAAGAAAAACGAAACATGTACAGTCTGGTTAGGTTTGGTTTGAGCTGTTGAATGTTGATAATAATATAAAAATCTTTTGGTTTGACAGCCACATTTTCTGTTTTTGATTATATAAAAACAAAAAAATGTACAAATGTCAAACTATAGCATATGATGCAATAGCAAGAGGCCTCTCGAAAGTGGTGTCAAGTCTTTCTCAAGTGAGACAATCTGGATGGTCACGTCACATGAATTCCAGCAGTCACAATTGTTCAGTTAAGTATATCATATCAATATATTTATCAAAAATATAGAACTTTGCAAATTCTGTGAAGCAGCTTGTCCTGTCGTCTGCAAAACGAATGTTAGCTTGATCCACTACAGTGCAGAGCTGTCAACAGTAGGCCCCCCATTTAGTGGTTGTCAGTCATCATTAGTTTTACCATTGTCAGGATGTGACATGCTGGTAATTTGCTGTTATTACCAGAACATATGAAGCTGTCATCAGTGAACACCACTTTTGAATGTCATGATTGTTGTTTCTGAAATAATAATAATAATGAATAATACAAAGTATAATATACCACTATTACATTGCACTTTTTACCAAATTATGAGCTAATCGCTCCACTTTTATTGTACACTGCTTCATCTTCTGTGAATATTTTGTGTCACAAAAATATATAATCTTGAACAATTTAACTGTAAAAGTTATCAGATTCAAATAACACAACATTAGATGTGCAAAAATAATTAGACTACACCTATTGTTCCAGTGTTTTACATAAGTATTTTACTTAAGTTAAGATTTCATATCTGATGGTGCTCAGATTGCTTTTTCATTTTGTAGTCACAGGTTGTGAACATTAATTAGACTCCTAATCAAACCTAACTGGTTCTGACTACTCAGCCAACAAAAGCTGATAATATACCTTCATTGAATCTCTGAGTTATAGCAGGGATTGAAAGACTACTAGAATTTTTACACATGTGCAGTAAAAGTACTTCTCCTGTAAAGAAGTCTGGCCTTTATGTTCAGACTAACCCTAATCATAGACTATTATCAATATGGATTTGATTTATCAATATGGACGATGTGTCTCCACTTCCTACCGCTGTGCAAATATGAAGCCAAAATATCTCATTTCCACGAGCTGCCATCTTGCTTGTGTGACGTCATTTGGAGCCAGAGTCTGTGCAGTAGAGTCTGACGGAGGTTTGAGAGCTGCTGTCACAGCTGTCAATCATGTCACACCCCCTTTTTATATCGTCAAATAACTAAATAAAAACAAACTTATCAGAAAAATGAGCACTTGAACAAACATCAGTGTGATAAGATCTACCTAAAATGACAGAAACCATCTTTGGGAAAAATTTATTTGACATATACTTTGATTTTTTAGTTTGGCTCTTGTCCCATGTGCTAACATGGAGGGGGCAGGATTTATGACCTATACTGCAACCAGCCATTGGGGGGCGATCGAGAAGTCTTTACTTTTGGGGAGCTGTCATGTTGTCCATTTTTATATACAGTCAATGACCTTAATAAAATGTCCCTCAGGAGAATATAAAAAGTCCCTCAATATGTTTCAGTTGTGAAGGAGTCCTGTTGGAATTATGCAGGTACAATGAATTGTCCTTCAGCAATTCCTCTTCTACAGATGGGCACTTGAACAATGAATAAAAGGACTATTGACACCACAGCAGGTGCAACAAGCAATATTAAGCTACATAAATTAAATAGCCTGCCACTTTAACAGCAGAATAAAACATCACCAAGGCTGACAACATGGAGATGCACAAACAATATAAACTCCACAGCGGCTGCAGCAAACAAAAAACTCCTATGAAAGCAAAAAGAGAGCCTGCATGGTTTTTCACACAGCAGAGTGTGCATGCATACACACACACACACACACACACACACACTTCAAAACTACAGATGTGTAAACCTGATTTCATCACAACTTCTGCACAACACTATGTTGCTAGGCAAGCGGCGGTTATTGACGTTCCCCTCTGTAGAGTGAGTTGAAACCATCAGTGTCTTTGTTGTTGTACACACCTGTCTGAATGGCATTCTGGGAGCCGAGCGCCATGCAAAGTCTTCCACAATCTGCTCTGTGTTCAACGACTGTTTGTTCATTCTTAGTTCTTAGTACTTAGTACAACTTAACCTCTCTTGTCCCAGTGCACTCCTCCAAGTTTTCAAAAGGTTTGAGCTCAATGAGCGCTTGGCAGACACAACTGAGTCAGGGATTTCAGCAGGAAGGAGAGAGTTCCTCCTGACAAAGTGAATGTTCACATTTAGAGCATGTATTAAGAATGGATGCAACTTTAAATGTACAGTAGAAAGGTACAATACTTGAAATTAAAAAAAAAACAAACTTAAAAGTAAAATGTCTAATTTTTAAAAATACTCAAAAGAATTACGAGTACACAAAAACAACTTTGTTGCAGTAATTAGAGTAATGTAATGTGTTATTTCCACCCCTGCTAAATTACGTATTTATTAACATAAAACTTAATTAATAACTTAAAATTGTGAAAGCTAAATCGATAGATTCAATAACTGATCAAAAAGGATGTGCATGCTGTGGATATATTTTCTTGTCCTTGTACACATGGCCTAGCAGTTGTTTTGTTTCTGTTTTTAAGCTGACTTGCAAGTAAAAGTCACTTACATTCAAATTTGTATTTAAGATAAGATAAGATAAGACTTTATTGATCCCCAGAGGGGAAATTCACGTTACAGGAGTGCAGGAAACAAGGCAACAGATAAGAACTAGGAGTAATAAACACAACACAATAAAAAGTCAAGTAAATGGAATTCAATCTATATACATAATAAACACTATACACATCACAAGGCTACATGACCTGACTTGTGGGTT
Source organism: Thunnus maccoyii (assembly GCF_910596095.1). Taxonomy (NCBI): domain Eukaryota; kingdom Metazoa; phylum Chordata; class Actinopteri; order Scombriformes; family Scombridae; genus Thunnus; species Thunnus maccoyii. The sequence continues at coordinate 13,211,478 of NC_056543.1, forward strand.
GTAAAAATAAAAAAGTTGTGCAAAATATTTGTAGAAGTAATTTAGGCTGATGCACAGCAGTATGTCAGGTAAATGTAAGGAGTAATGGAGTAAAAAGTACAATATATCCCTGAAATTTAGTGTAACATAAGTTTTCAAGTGGCATATACTTAACTCAAGTACCTGTTAACTCAAAATTTTACTTTTCTATTTACTTTATACATCGCTAGATTTGGTGGGAATGCAGCCGAAGTGCACGCTTCATCCTGTCCGCTGTGGCCTCTCTGCTCTGCGTGTCTGTGTATGTGTGTGTGTGTGTGTGTGTAGCTCAGCCCCGCCCTCGGTCAAACAGACACAGACAGAGAGCAGAGGAGAGAGACAGAGACTGCATGCTGTTATTGGCTGGGGGCTACACACCCACTGCCCAAAGGCTGATTCCCAGAAACATCCCGAACACAGTAAAATAACAAGAAAATACAGGCAGACGGCAGAGTCTCTGTAGCTACATACACCGCCACACACTTCTAGTGGGTTATATGTGATGATTGAGAGGGATTATTTTTGTATGAGTCTACACATAGTTTTTTTTTTTAGGAAAATCCATTATAGTATGCCTTTAAAAAGACCGTATTTGTTGCCCCAACCTGGGGATCTATACCATGAGCTAAGTATTCTATGGCTCCCTTTATCGAGAAGATGAGGATGAGGCAATTTTGGCATACAAACTGTTCAAACATCATCCGAGAGAGTGATGACACCAAAAGTAGAGGAGAGGAACAAGATCACAGATTACAGAGCAGCAGAAGTGAGATAGAAAATGATGAAACGATTTAACAGCAGTAAAGATAAGGGGAGAAGTGAGGAGAAGAGAAAGATAGTAAATTTGCAGTGGAGAAGAGAATTGTTAATTATATGAGGAAGGGCAAATAAAATGTTGAGTAAAACAGAATTTGAAAAGAAATTCTAAAGATTTAATGAGCTGAAGGTGTTAAGAACTTTTTGTGTCAACATTATAAAATTGAATATTACATTTTTCTTTCTCCATTAAACTCAGTGGCATTTCATCCGACTTGAATATAATGAGCAGCACTGTATTACAACACCAATCGCTTTGTTCTATATGTACTTTCATCTCATAACATTTTTACTCTTGAAAGCTTTTAACATTCAAGACTGACTGGAATATAATTGATCTCCTGCAAATAACGTACACTTATAAGAAGTAAGGCAGATTAATATAAAACTATTAGTCTCAAGTATTACTTTGGGGTCTTTAACTGTGGCTCCCTCCCCTGGTGTTGTGGTCAGAATATTGCAATTTGTGGTTACTTGCTCACTGAGCAATGTCTGATGAAGGTATGTGCCTCTGTATGTGCTTGAACCTCTGCAGATGCGTGCACTTTGGGCGGGATTCATGCCCATTTTTGATAAACAAAACACTCATACACACATAGATTGCAAAGGAACCCAGAGCTTCATTTGAAACACCAGAGGTAGCAATGACAACGGCTTACTTTTCAGTGACTGAGACATAAATAAATAAAGAAGAAGTGGAGGCTTGCGTGACAAGAAGTGATTTAACAAGCCCCTCTTCCCTGTTGTTCTGGAGGGTTTAGTGCTTTGGCCTAACCTCTCCTCAAATATCACAGTTTCTGATGGTGACAGAATCTGCTGGTGCAAGCAAAACAAATGTTGAATGAATTTGATGTCAATCCTTCACAGCTTGGAAAGAAGGAGGGGTGGAAATGGAGAGAGCTTTTAGCAATACACACCATCACACACATCACTCTATTATAAGATTTCAGGTCAGGCTGTGCATAAAAAAGACATAGAGCGTCCTCTGCTGCTGTCTCCAGACCTCAGGCCTCTCTTGTACTACATTGATTAGTGTGTTGATAAGATGACAGCATGACAATGGTTATTAGGGTATCAGTTTACAGCATATGTACTTCCTTGCAATGAATAGAAAACCATGATATTACTAAAACATGTGATTCACTAAGAGGAAAGTAGAATTTTAGAAAAGTAGGTAAATGCAAGGTAATTTTTCATCACTTTAAAAAAAAAAATCCTTTGTGCACTGAACACTCCCTAAAATCCATTTAATCTCCCTTCAGCTCTCTTCAGCCACACATCCTGGTCTTTTTCATTTGGATCATCAGTTAATCATATGGATTTTGGCTTTTCTCACCAATAGGACACAAGGTCAACAACATTTTTAGATCCATTGCTCAGTTCAACTAGTTCCCCACAAAGAAATATCCTCTCACCACTACTGTATTATTCTCTGCAGAGATGACTGCAGTTCCTCACATACCTAACTATTAGTTCGTAAAATCTGCAGAAAATACAGTTATTATATCTTTGCTGTCAATATTCATAGTAGACCATTGCCCTGTACTGGTAGATTTTATAGATTGGTGTGACAGGTTGGGTCTGCAAGACAAAAGCGACCAGCACATAATTGGGCCAACAGTTATCTAAGGGCAGTCAGTTGAGGTGATGGAAAAGTAGCAATGCCAGTATTTTCTAAGGAAGCTCAACTCATTGGGGTTAGTCCCCACATTTTATTAAGTTTTTATAACTGCTTCATAGAGAGTATTATCCTCTTTTCAATGATTTACTGGTATTAGTCTCTTATCATCCAGAAGAAGAGCCTACACAATGCTGTCAGTACATTTTCCAAAATCTCCCTTTAAGATCTCCGGCTACCATATATAAACAACACACTCTTCAGAGGACCAGTAAAATCCTTCATGATGCCACACACATCTTGTTCCAGGCCTCAGAGTGGCTCCCATTTGACTGATGTCTGTGCAGCACCAGTTGTAGAACAAAGAGGAGAAGGGCAATCTTCATACCTGAAGCCATTTGTCTATTTACCACTGCCTCCTCCCCTCAGGGAATCTTCCCATCTCCACTCTACACTGATGTCTGACGTGCCCAGCGCTCTATTAATATATAATGTGCACTTTCAAATATGCACTAGTTGTAGCACGTATTGTTACTATGTACTCTGTTAATATGCACTTTTTTCATATTTTAAGTATTTATTGTGTCATTTTATCCTGTGTGTTTTGTTTAGATATGTGTGGTTGTGTGTGCTCTGCTGTGTATACTTTCATGTCCTGCTGGGGGATGAATAAAGTTCTTTCATTTGAACTAAAATGAATGGAATTGAATGTACCTGCTTAAAAAACACAAAGCTGCATTCATCCAGCCATATTGTCATGGCACTATAAGGCCCAATATGGTGCTGAAATCTGTGGAAACAAAGGCACAGAAAAAAGCTCTCCCTTCTGGCTCAAGATTTAATAGATACGGTAACAAAGAGGTCACCTATGGGGGAAGACGTAGCAGCAGGAAGAGATGAAGGACTGAAAGCTTCAATAGAGATTCTACAAGATAGTCAAGTCTTAGAAAAAAAAAATGGATAGCGATCTCTAGTCTATGAAGTCTTGACAAAGTGAACTCAATCATCAATTCTGCTGTCTTGAGGCAGAAAAGTGACTGGGAAAAGTGCAGGATGGAATTTTTAAAGTTGGACATCCATTTTAGCCTCTGTAACTTTGGTTCAGGATAACTTATACTTATTCTGACATTTTGGTTATGAAATTTAAAGAGTTACCTTTCAAATGAGAATGAGACATGTCCAATGGCTCGGGCATGTCCTCAGAATGGACCAGGACCACATTCCTTAAGTTTAAGTAGCCTTGAGATGGACTCCACCTGGAAAGAGGAAACAAGGGAGGCCAGAAACAACCTGGCGGAGAACTGTGACCTCGGAACTGAAAACTAATCTAACTTGGGGCAAGGCACAACACGCTGCATGGGATGGGACCAGATGGAAGCAGATAGTCGTAGCCTTATGTTCCACAGGTAAGAAAGAGGATTAAGTAAGTAAGTAAGTAAGTTTCAAATGAGACCAAGGTCATGAACAGAAACCTTTATAATTTGGGTACATTAAGCTGTTCTTCATTTGACTACCTGAAAAAGCTGTGTGAAAACTGGGCTATTCTTAAAAAATGCTTCCACATGCTGTGGATACTACTTTTTCCCTTCCACTATATGATTGTTTTAAAGCCACTGTATGGAGCACACACCTACAGTCAGAATTCAAACACTCAAATAAAATGGCAAGAGGTAATACATTGCATTATATAGTAAATAGGGAGTGATTTTGGACACAGACTTAGACAATAGCGTGATGCAATTCACATGTTTACCAAAGTTTGTAATTACCACAACCAATCTTTCAACCTTTCACAACTAACCTTTTTTTGACACGATCTTGAAGAAACTGTAATGTTTGGCCAAGAAAGTAATTCTAATAAGCCTTTGAGTGAGGATGAGGAACAATATTTTCATTTACAAAAACTTTTAACAGTTGTATGCTTCTTTGTTTGGGGATGTGTTTACAGTAAAGCATAGAGATTATGCAAAATATAACTCTAAAAACCAAATTATTCCACAATTCATTATTAATGATAGATCATTTTTAAACATCAGATTTATGCTTAATATTTAACAATAACAATATTAATAAGTAAAATATCTTATGGTAAAATAATTAATTTCTTGTGTTTTGCACTTTATAATAACTACAATTGCTTACGCTGCTGCTCATGATGTCTGTCTTTTTCAGTGACAGGGATACTTATTCATAATTTGATGCTGTGATTGCACAGAAGTTAGGATTGCACAGAAGTTTCTTATCATCCCTGCAACAAGTGTACCATCAGAGACAGTGTTCAGTGCAAGTGGACATCCTTTCATCTAAAAGATCAAAACTGACTCCAGAAAAATTGAACATGTTGACATTATTGCACTTCAACCTCAACTAGGCAGCCAAAGCTGGATTACCACGTATGTAGCTAGATTAAAAAAAAGAACATTCATTTAGTAGTGATGCAAACAGGTAAGGGGTAAGAAAAGTGAGAACACTGCGTGGATAGAGAAAACCTGCCACAACTAGAGGGATCTGGGGCCATTCTCCCCTGGAAGAAAATTTTGAAAGATATTTACTTTACATGCTCATTTCTAGTTATTTTTAAATATATTTGCATCTGCCTGAAAACTAATTCAAACAGCCATTATGGGGTGAAACAACCCTACATGAAACGAATCAATAATCAACACACTGATCTGCAGCGCTCACTTTTCTAGCCAATAGCATCAAGCCACTTTGGTTCATGTGTAAAAAAGAGTACCCTGCTCTACATCTGCATTTAAACTGTAAGAACAAAAAATGCAAATGTGTTTTGGCAGATGTAGATGGAAAATATCAGCTTCAAATGGCTGCCCACCCACCCATTCATCCATCCATCTGTCGCTCTAACAAGACATATAGGGATGAAGAAAAATATTGGCAAAAAATTAGTGCTCGTTTTCACAATATACAATGCATCTAATCTAAAAAGGTCATTACCATTATTCCACTAGATACAGTAAATGCATCTGCTAACTTCTATAGCTCCTAATGGAAAGGAGGAGCTGTTTTTGAGTAACATCATCTTTTTTGAGAAAACAGCAAATGTAGTTTCTTTTCCCTCCAGAAATTATTTTTGATGGTTTCTTTCATCTTCTTCATTTTAAAGTAAAATCCCACACAAAATATTTTATATTATCATTAGGGCTGCAACTACCGATATATAAAATGTCAGTAAATAGTAAAAAAAAAAAAAAAAAAAAAACCCTGTTATAATTTCTCACAGTCAAAGATCTTCAAAGGTCTTCATTTGTCTGACCAACAATCCAAAACCCCAAAATATTCAGTTTGCTACAGTGTATGTCAAAGAAAATCATCTAATTTTCACATTTGAGAAGCTGATATCAGCAAATTTCTGGCATTTTTGCTTAAAAAAAAGTTTGATTATGAAAAAAAAGAAGGTTACCAGTGGCAGGATGGTTTTCCTTCCTGAGAGCGCAGGGCCACACCAGGACAGGCTGTCCCGGTGTGCACCCCCTGGAAGAGGTCCTTGCAGCCCTCCTGATTCCTCACCTCCGCTGAAGACATAAGGGCAACACATAAATGGAAAACTGTAACGGCCCGAAGACTGACCCTTGAGGTACACCATGAGTGAACTGGGAAACAGAAGAAACAGAAAAGGGTCTATTGGACAGATAGGAGCATAATAAATTGAGAGCAGACCTTTTTAGAGCAACCCAAATTTCAAGACGCTGTAGGGAGTGGTCTACTGTATCAAAGGCCATACTCAGGTCTAGCAGGACCAAAAAGGAACTTTCACCTTTATCTGCAGCAAGGAGTAAGTCATTTTTCACCTTAACTAGGGCCATATGAGCACTGTGTAGAGCTCTAAAACCAGACTGATAGTTATGTAAAATGCTGTCAACATTCATATAGGCAAACAGTTGAGAGGCAATAACTTTCTCCAACACCTTAGATAATGAAGATATTTTAGAAATAGGTTGATAATTGCTGAGGGTGAGGAGGTCAAGATTAGGTTTCTTTGACATGGGCTGCACAGTTACATGTTTAAAATAAGAAGGAAAAGTACCAATGGCTAAGGTGCAATAAATAATAGATAAGATACAGGGACTGACAGTGGGCAATACGTCTTTTAAGAGTTTAGAGGGAATAATATTGAGCCGGGAAGAGGATTTAATATGAGAGACATTGGTTTCTAGGACTGAGAGGGAAATTGGCTGAAATTGAGTCAGCACTGCACAGTTTGGGGGGGGAGCATAATGTGCAGATAGGACATGCATGTCTGAAATGATCTGAGTCCTAATATTCTCCACCTTTTTTTAACAAAATAAGTCAGAAATTCCTCTGCTAATTCAGGGCTAAGTTCAGTATTAGAGGTGGAAGAACTGCTCACCACAGAATCAATAAAGTTAAATAAGACTTTAGAGTCATGGGAATTACTGGAAATCAAACTGGAGAAATACGCTGATCTTGCCTCTTTAACAGCAGCCTGATAGTTGACCATGTGATTTTTTAGGATGTCAAGGGAGACATGTACCCTATTAGCCTTCTATATACGTTCAGCTTTTCTGCATTGTCTTTTGAGGGCCCAAGTGTGCTCACTGAGCCATGTAAAAGGATTATGCTCCTTCTTTCTGATTTTTGAGCAATATGACCAAGGATAGAGAGGCAGATATTGTTGAAAGAATTAGCTAGGGCATCGGGGCACTGCTGCTGCATAAAAGAGCTTGAGGTCAAGGTATTGGAGAAACTAAACACAATTTACTGGCTGAATCAGCATTAAGATCACATGACAGGACAGTGGCACAAGGCTTACCAGTTAAAGGAGATAAGGGAACATTAAGAACAATCAGTAGTATGCAAGGGTTGAGCTGTGCTGTAAAAAAAAACTGTCCTTTGTTTGTCCTCTTCTCTGGTGTGGTAGACATAGCTGTACAGACAGTGAAAAAATTGTGCATAGAGTGCAAGAGTGCAAACATTTCAATCCATGTTGGACTTTCCTCAGTTCAATTATTCATCCTATATGTGGGTTACTCTACAGGTGCACCTAATCAGTGATCTAGGGCTTGACTGAACACCCGTGAAGCCAACTGCCTCCAGATCAAGTCATTACAAACACATCAGGATAATATATTTTCATAGTATCAACACATTCTCACACACATACTGATGTATATACATACAAATTTTAGCATTTACACTGAGCATTGGACCCACTGGTACAGAAAGACAGTAAGATAGTGTCACAGAAAACAGGTCATATGTAATTCTTCATTCAAGCCACTAGGAAGTAGAGTTTTAGGTAGAAGATATATCTGTGTTCACATTGGAGTAAAATTTGATCCATGTTTCCACCACGACAATTGGGAATCATCACGTCAATGCCACAGAATGCCACATCCGAAATAGAATGATTACCATGTGCAATGTGTCTTGCAACAGCTGATTTAGGATCAGCTTAGCAGATAACAAAAAAATCCAGCAAAATCCAGACCCTCGTCTGAATTCTTTCATTTTCTTTGTGTTATCTCTGTGTAAGTCCTTCTTTGCTGTACTGAAACATTAAAAACAATGGCTTTATGATCTGAGACATAAAAGTGAACGAGGTTCACATTTATGAGGAGAAAACCACTAGTGAGGACTAGATCTAAAATATGGCCATTAGAATGTGTGGCACCTTTAACAGTTTGGTTTAAACTAAAAGACTCAATAAGATCCAGGAAATCACAGGAAAGAGGGTTACAAGGAAAATATACATGGATATTGAAGTCACAAACGATGAGTATGATATTTGGGTATAACAAGAGAGATGAGCCCAGAAAATTCATGACTAAAACAATTTAGCTTAGGAGGTCTGTATAAAAGTATACAAAGCAGAGGAACTGGACCACAAATTAAAAAAAAACTTAAAACTTCAAAAGAGTTAAAAGAACCAAAGGACAGAAAAGAGCACTTAAAGCTATTTCTAAGGATGACAGCAGTGCCACCACCCTGATGTGAATGCCAGGGGAGATGAAAATGGGAAAAGTTAGCAGGGGTAGCCTCAATTTGCAGGGGCAATTAGCCCCTCAATTAGTAAGGGTGGCTGTGGCTCAGAGATAGAGTGGGTCATCCACTAATCGGAAGATCGGCGGGTCGATCCCCAGCTCCTCCAGTCCGTATGTTGACGTGTCCTTGGGCAAGATACTGAACCCCAAATTGCTCTCGAAGGCTGTGCCATTGGTGTATGAGTGTGTGTGGGAATGAGCATTAGAAACTCCTGATTAGCAGGTCGGCACCTTGCATGGCAACCTCTGTCATCAGTGTATGAATGTGTGTGTGAATGGGTGAATGTTGGCGTGTAGTGTAAAGCACTTTAAGTGGTCGGAAGACTAGAAAAGCCCTATATAAATGCCATCAATTTACCATTAGGAGTAAGCCAGGTCTCAGCAGCCATAAAAAAGTCCAGGCAATTAGCAGTTATAAAATCATTGAAGAGGCCACATTTTAGAGTGGCAGGTGACAGAACAGGGAATTGTGGAGCAGGAGAACACTTAATATAGTGCAGTGATCTTTTTTTAGGACCACCCCTAGATTGGTAAGTTGAAAAAAAAAAAAACTGGATCTGGAGTTCCAGATAACAGGGATATGAGGAACTGGAGGCCGACATGGGGAGTTATCATACAAGACAGTATGTGGAACAGCCTGGTTTTGAGCCTGGGTATGATTGATATTTACTACAATAGTGGACCAGTAGAGGGAACTAGAGTAAGAAACAGTACCTGTGCTGGTTGCAAAGTCATGTATTGTAAGGGAAGAAGAGTTTTTGACAGGTGTACTGGAGTATGACAGTCACACAGCTGGGCTAATCAGAGTGTTGTGAAGAATACTGGAAGACAGCATGCAAGAAGTTTGGATGTAAACTATCCCTTTTAAAAATTGTATCTTGCTCCCAGAACAGATTAAAATTGTCAGTAAAACCAATGTCCCGCACACTGCAGTGAAGCTGGAGCTAGGAATGGAGCTGAAGCAATCTGGTGAAGCGTCCGACTCCGCAGCCCGCAGTGGGAATAGGGTGAGAGATAAACAGGTATTTCCTATTGATTTCAGGGAGTTTAGAAAGTCTGATGAAATCTTGTTTGAGCACTTCAGATTTCTGGAGTATCATTAGTGTGTGTGTATGATGATCTTTTTAATATCTGAATGTTGTGAGAGCAGGCAGGGGATTTCTGTCACAGCACCTGGGAGGGAAAAAGTCTTTGCCAACTTGAGTTTGATATCTCTGATAATGGAGTCACTGATTATCAGCATCTTAAGTGGGGAGTGCTGTGCTCCCTGATTCCGTGAAGGAGCTGCACTCCCAAAGCTAGACTGTGCTTGCGGTGCAATAGAGGAGGCACCAGCTTGCGGCTCAGTGCAGCGAAGAGCAGGAGGCGGAGCTGCACCCCACCCCTGGTAGATGGCCCGAGAGCAGCCTGGTGTCAGGTGAGGAAGTGATGGAGACAAGCCCTTTGCCAGAGTGGGCTGCCTGGGTGCAGGGGACCAAAGACCAGGCATGAGGGTTGCCAGCGCATGGGACTGACAGGCCAATGGGGGGATGTCTTCTAAATCCAAGATGTTGAATTTATTTTTGAGTGGAATCTCCTGAGGTGGATGAGCGTGCCTCCCCTTGGTTAGTGAGACCAAACTAGCCTAGTCTCATGTTAGATAGCCAACAAGCTTTATTGATCTGGTAGTCCTACAAACAGTGATAGCACCTGAGGCAAGTTTTAGGACCAGTCCAACTTTTTTCTGATCATGTCAAGTTAACCACAGCTTCTATAAAACAAAACTTAAGGGTACTAGCTGAGCTGATAACGTTAGTGACTTTGAGTTGTTAACTGTTTTCAACTGTCATTCATGAAATTGCTTTTTTATTATGGGTTTTGATGATTTTCCATTCATTTTGGTTTGAGAGATTTGAGTGGCTGGAATATTCATGTGCAGATTATAGGGTAAATCAATATCAGTCCCTTCCTTCCTTCTGAAATTTTCACATTTTTAAAGCAATGTATAGCCCTTACATATAAGGAAAAAATGCATGGAAACAGTCTATTAAGAAGTTTGTTTCTAAAAGTTTTTTGATGGAGAAGACTCTGGGCTCAGCCCCTGATGGTTAACAGTCCAGCCAATGCCCCTGGAGTAGAACTGGCAGGGGCTTTGGGTTTAGCTCCCAGGAGGATCCAGGGATCTTCAGAAATATTGGTGTCATTATCTGGTACAAGGGCTGAGGAGTCGAGGGAGTGGGTTGGGCTGGTCCTGTCCCGGATATCACAGCTGGAGGAGCCCAGGACCGCAAGATGTTTAGCCTGAGCAGTAGCGACAATTGAGAACTCAAGGACGAGCTTGTCCTTCTGACTGAGTTCAGCCTCCAGATGAGTGATGTTGTCCTTCAACTTTGAGAAGGTAAGATGGCAAGAACCACACACAGTCATCACGCTAGCAATTAACATCCCACTTACTCTCAGTCATTTGAGTTGAGAGTAAGACCAGTCTAGAGCGTTATGAGTAGTTAAAAGTTGGCCACCAGGAATAAAAACAGCCTAGCCAAACCAGCGTTAAAAGGCTGATCAGACGTTAAAGTCAGAGCGGCCAGTCAACATACACTCTGATCACCAAGTCTCCATCAAGTGAAATATGTGACTTAAAAATGACTAAAACAAACAGACTGAGAGAAGTACCTGCAAATAACAAAAAATAAAGCAGTTTTACTGCAAAAAACTCAAAACAAATTCAAATCTCGGCGCGTATGTGTGACAGATGTGACATATGTAGGATGTCCGAGTTGGATATGACTACATTGTGTCTACACAATGTTATATGACATTTCAGCACCATATTCACATTGCTCCAGGTAACAGTCCATTGCTCATCCAGTCTAGTCTTTATAGTATGAAATTCTACTGGCTGTCTTTGATTGCTTTTCATTAACATCGCCAAGCCTTCCTTCCCCTCTATATGTCTACACTGTGGTCCAGCTTTGCACTCCATTACCTCTAGGTGACAATTCTGCTATACACCCTGATCCCTTCAGGACACAGTCCAGCCCTATATGCCTTCAGGTGACAGTCCAGTCAGAAAAATGTCTAGTCCAGAGGAGTGGGGCTCCTCCAGGCCATGATCTAGCCTTACACTTCATTAAAATTGAAGTGTAAGGACCAGTCTGGGCTTGTTAATACCTCCACTTACTCTCCACTCTCTGCTGGTCATCTTTAGGACATTTTCACAACAGAAACATTCCCAGAGGAACAAGAACCTTTTGAGGAATTCAGACATCAAACCTACAATTTGACCAGGAACCAGGCACTAAATATACTTTCTGTAAGATAGTTTCAGGTGCTAAAAATCCCTCTCTCCAGGGATAGTACTTTCCAAGGGACCAGGACCTTTAGAGGCAGGGTTTTCAGGGCTAAACAAAGACACTGCACCTGCTTTAACTTTTGTACCTGTCATCCGCCTCAAGGAAGTACTCTAGCTGGTTCCATAGTTCCTGTCACATTTTGGTCAAAAAAGGGCTAAAGTGTCCACCTCATCTTTGACTTTCCCTCTATAGTCAACACATCTTTCATCAGAATGAAAACTCAATATCTCAGTATTTTCGTCCCTGATATCCCAACTTTTCTAACTCAAATTGCTCTGAATTGCTCTTATCAAATATGTGCCAAACAAGTGTTGCATATGCAGCTGCTTCATTCTCTGAGCCACTGACTGGAGTTTAGAGGATGCACCAATTTGTACAGAAGCTATACTAATCTGAAAAAATCTGATCATCAAACACTGTCTATAACTTAGAGCTTTTAATTTAGCCCGACTAATTTTTCCCTACTTAGCCAAATCCCTGTACTTGTGCTTGTTCTCTGTTCTAACACAGTGTATATATTCTCTTCCACAAAAGTACCCTTGAGGTAAAGTAAACATAGATCCAAAGCAGCAAGCGGCAGTTCACCATCCTGTCCACAATAAGGTGGAGATCAAAGGCAGCGGTTCCTCTTCAGTGCCTGGGAACACATGCTTTGATCCTCTATTGGCTTGACCTCCATTCGACCTCGTGATTTCAAACAAAGGCCTTTGTTCTCATTGTCAGACCTCAGGAAGGTGCCAGATGAGTACAAACTCCAAAGTTTAAAGACAAGGGAAGATTGGATGAAATCACTTAAGGGGGAGAGAGACATTATGCCAGGAAAAGAGAAAACAGGCCCTAAGAAAACAACTTAAGAAACAATTCTGTAGGAACTGGTTAAATTGTGTAATAGACTAGATAATTCTTAGAGTATGTATTTTTTTAGTCTCATAAAGTCTTGTCAATTTTCCTGGTCAACGGTAAACACTAATGTCCATGTCATTAGCAAAGCTATTACTTAAGTGTGGAATGTCAGCATGAATGACAGGCTGAAGTTTAAGGAAGTCAGTCTTATTTTATGTTGATCAAAAACCGTCAATCAATGACTGTATCTCTGTATTTACAACAAACTGTTGTTTGGGTTGTCCTCCAGGAGCATTTGGATCTCTCACCATTTGCTAGAATCAAATATGCTAAATGCAGAATAACAAAGCCTTCACTATGACTTGAAAACACTCTATTAATGCACACACTTTTTCATGCACATTTATGTTTCAAAATATACAGCAGATGAAAATGGCATGAAGCTCTTACTATGAACCAAAGGAAGAGTTTAAATATTGTCTGACATTGCAACAGGTTCTGCATCACAAGTTTTCTCTTTATTGATTCCTATATCTGTCTGGTATTGCTATGTTGTATAGATTATTCCACACTTCACTGAATAGTGGATGCAGAGGGAGCCCCTAAAGAAAGCACATCCTTTATGGAAGTGAAAAACTGCCATGTCTTCAGATGAGTTTAATCAAACAAACAACAACAAAAAAAGGTTTATATGAGCTCCAACTATATGAGTTTGAATGTTGATGAAGTTGAATCGTGATGTCTCATCTATTTACAGCATACCACATCTCTGTCTCAACAAAGGAAAAGTAGACCTGAGTTCAGTTGCAACCTCCAAACACACACACACGCACACGCACACACACACACACACACACACACACACACACACACACACACACACACACACACACACACACACACTCCTCCTTCTATTCCTTCCTCTGCAGTAGGACATCATTTCACGGGCCTAATATGAAACCTACTCTACAACTGTGCTTCACCCTGTATCCCATTACACCGACAATCATCATCCCCCCTATGTCAAACTATTTTGGGGACTCTGTGGGAGGACTTTGACCTTGTGTCAAACTGCTTCAGTCAGAATGGAAGAGAAATATTTATACCTGCCAGACAGATCGTATGATGTTTAATTCATCAGTCTAAGACTGTGGCTTTCCTGAGATAGAGGCTTTTCAGGGTTTATGACCCCTCATTAACACTCAGCAGGGACACACTCCTGGAATGGGTTCACTTGTGTTTCTGTATGACCAAAATGATGCAGGTGTGTTTTGTGTGTGTGTATTTATATCACATACAGTGATATTTATGCAAATGTATTTTATATAATGTGTTGTTATTTTTATTATTTTGTATATTTCTTTTCAATTTTTTATTTGCCCAGCTGCTGTGTCTGCACAGCTATCTGCCTATTTACTGTCAGGGTGTGCCTGCCATAATAAATAGCCACCATGGCAGCATTTCTTTGCCCCCTGACCCAGCTGTTGACTTCCCTGTCAGCTAGCACACACTATACAGTATTACTCCCATGGAAATACTTAGATACAATCATTGTTGTGCAGGTAAAATAAATGTGGTGAATACTGGCGTTGAAATTATGATTGTATAAAGAGATGAATGGTGAGTAAATAATGGGGATGGATGGAGGAAAGGTGGATGAGTTTGGATGAATGATGACACTTCTGAGGGTTGGGAGGCCACTCCCACCCCTCCCTTTCTGTGGCTCACATATTCTCCATATTCTTGACCTTACCACAACTTTTCAGTCTTCCATCTCAAGAGCTATGACATACACATTCAAAAGAGGACTATTCATTAAGGACAGAGAGCAATTTATCACAGTAAAATTTGGATATCAGCCATTTAAATATATGGTAAAGCAATCACATAGCATGTCAAAATCACTGTGAACATGTCTAAAAGTAAAAAAAAAGAGGGATGTGAAGAAAAAGGAACATCCTAACGCCGAGTGTCTGTTATCGAACGCAAGCAGGAGAAAACAGATGGGGGACCTAAATTGGTATTCAGTCAGACTTGGTGTTGTGTGCCATCTGTTGAGAATAAGATGGCACCTTCAGATTGCAGAGGATAGATGAGAGGGATACTTGCTCTCTGCAATCATCCTGCCAAAGCCACAGCTTCCTGCGCTTTACACTTGTTAGAGCAGAGAGCTATTTTCATTAAGTGCCACATAAGTACAGCTGTGATGATGCTTAGTATGGGATTTGTGCTGGAACGTTTGAAACTCGATGCCTGAATAAGTTTTGCATGCATGTGCAAGATCACAGATGCAAGCATTAAGGATTTAAGCAAACCTAAAACCCATGTAAATGTTATCTAAGATATATAATTTTCTGCTTTTAACAGCTGGATTAAAGTATCAAGATATTTATTGCTGAGATATTTATTTATTTACATATTATTAGACACTTATGTCTCTTTTACTTTGTGGGAATGCAGTTTTCTTAGTGGTTAGTGTTGTAGCACTACAGTACTGTAGCTTCACTGACCTACTACAGTACTTTTTTGATTTTCATCTATGAAATGTGAACTATTTTCATTTCTCACCATGACTAACAGATATTCAACAATGTTATCGATATACATGTTACATGAAAATGTTCAGAAAGCAACAACAAGACAAAGGCAAGTAGTTGTTTAGTGTATATAGCCTTTTTACCTTGTTCCATCTGGGTTGTGAGAGGAGAGAATTAGTATTCATACTGAATGCATTATAAGCAATCAGCACAATTCTTCTGTTTTGTTTATAGATATTAGTTATGCCGTTCATCTGATTTAAGGATTTCAAAATTTACAATTTAAGTTACTGGTAATAACTAGGTTTGGTGTGAACATTAACATATGCATTGTGAGACTGTACCCCTTCAAAAAAAAAAAAAAAAACTGCATGATGCCCCTGTTCCTACTGATGTAAAAGAAATACTTTACTTCACCAGAAGACCTCTGGCTATACACTATAGCTGTTGAGTAAAGGATTTACTATGAATTCCCACTTTCCAGTCTGTTGCTAATGCCTCGTTGCTGGGTGAAAGTTGTGTGTTCACATCTGCTTGTATATGTGTGTGCGTATGTGTGTGGCATTATTCTGTGCGCCACTTAAACAAGGTGAAGATAGTGAGTGTATTGGATGTGTCATACAGTGTGTGAGTTGCACTGCCTAGATTGTGCCAATGTATGTATAAATGATTTTGTACGTGTGTACGATGTGTTTGTGATTGCCATGTTATTGTGTTAAGCAGGGGCTCCATGCCAAGTGCCTCTGTGGTGCTGCTAGGTGGCTCTGATAACTGCTGCAGACACAAAGCTGTCAGAAAGGACAAATGAATGTCATAACACACGCACACACACACACACACACACACACACACACACACATACACACATAAAATATTACTGTCAGATTATTGTGACATATCTTTCTTTTGTCCCCTTAAATATTCTTATATATGTCACACAGTATACTGATTTTTCATAGTTTCCTAGGGGAAACACAGTTGCATAAAAGAGCACATACAGTTGTCACAGTTTGGATTTTTAGTTTGGAAATGGCAATAATTAATAGCAATAGTACAGATGCACCAAAACGTCTGTGCACTTACACAAAAACACACACACATATGCACACAGAGGGATGATTGTAATTGATACTGTGAGCAGTGCAGATGTGAATTCAGCAAGACAGATGCAGGGGTTCAACTCTGGTACCACTGCCTGATTTGCATGAGCTGCTGTTTGCTTGTCAGTCATTAGGATGTGCACAAACTCACAGAGCTCTGGCAGCTGAAACAGCCTCCCGACAAGGGAACGAAAGCTTGTGCGTGTATCAGAGAAAGAAAGTGGAGTGCAGCTTGTGTGTCATGGCTTGATTTATATGTAAGGCTGATAAGGCTGGAACAACCTTATCATGGTGCAATACAAGACAAAACAAGACACCACTACAGCCACAAAACTCACTCAAGTGGATATTTTAATTTTCACTTGTTTACGAGAAATAGTCAATGTGCAAGTTCATTCATGCTAAGAGTAAGGCGCTAATTTGTGCATGTATGGGCATACTGAAACTTAATGGCTCAAACATTGCTTTATATTTATCTCTGCACATTCCCCACTCATTTCCATAACATTTTACTACCTTTTGCATGGTTAAGCATAGATGATAAGAGCTGAGAAAATAATGAGGCACAAAAAAGAATCAGATTTCAGTCTCATTAATAAAATCCTATCTATCTATCTATCTATCTATCTATCTATCTATCTATCTATCTATCTATCTATCTAATTTAACAATTACATATACACACATCTACTGTAAGCGTGTGTTTCGGCAAAGCTATTCATGCATCTGGTTTAGTGTCTGAGTTAATTATTGATCATTTGAGCATTAATGTCAGGGCTGGTGAGAGTAATGGTTTGTTCATATTATCAGTGTGAGGATAATAGGCATATAAAACTCCGTGCTCCCTGTACATATCACATGCATGACTACAGCCTGTTAAAACACCACAGTTGGACACACACAGACTATCTATTTCTATGTTTTTTAAAGCTCGATAGATATCAAATCTCACAGTATGTACAGATGACTGTGTATGTGTAGGTGAGTGATGCCTGTTGTTGAGTGTTCCCTTGTTGAAAGAAAACTGATGGATTAATGCTTATGCCACTTTACTGAGAATTAAAGCATTTTATGTTCAGAGTGTAGTGTGTTTGACCTTGTGGATGTTTTCTCATTTTTGCCCTCAGGATTCAGAGTTCCCCCTTGTTGAATGGACATCCTCCTGAGGAGTAATCAATACATTAGAACTTAGGTGAGTAAATACAGATCAGTAACACTGTTGCCATTCAACCAGCATGATCACCTTTCCTGGTGAGGGACAAATAGAAATAGATGGATTGAGCAGTGGTCTGCAATAAAAAAATGTGTCAAAAGCACAACTGCTATGCAGCATTACACTACAGTACTACAGTAGAATGTTAACAAATGGTATTAGACATGCTGTAGAGATGTGTCACTACACATTATCAAACCCATAATGTAATTTTAATCTAACTTTGTGGGAATTCAGCTTGAATGACTTTAGTATCTTGTAGCATTTTGAGCGAGAGCTAACAACTCCAGGGTGACAACTGTCCCTTTTCTTACACAATCACCACATTTTAGGGGACAGAAAGTAATTGTTACTAGTTAATGAGTTGGTGCTCAGTATTTGGTTTCAACAGCAAAAGTAAATTACATGTTAAGCTTTTTAGTCACTCAGCTCAGGTCCATCAAACTCTAACACCACCACACCCACACATCACATCTTCTGTAGGTGTAGAAAAAGAAAACGAGAGTGTGATTTAATGAGCAGCCAGCCAATGGTATCACAACAACAGCTACAGCTTAACCACAGTGAACACAGCACTCCAGAAGTCCCATCCTCACTGTGAAGCTGTGGGGTTCACACACATTCAGACTGTCAACAAAAACCCAGGTGATTCCTGCAGCTTACTGGTGGTGAGCTATCTAGCCAAGAAGACACAACATATAAATGAAACAACTTTGGAGTTACTGGAAGGTGTATTCTTTCTGTTTTGAAGGAGGCTAGCCACATTACCTACAAGCTAGCCCCTGCCCCAAGCTAACACATCCAGGAATTTCACTGAACCCGCAGAGGTGAACTTGATATCAACCCTCAGCTCTAACTCTTGATGTCAAACAAGCTGATCCCTTAAGTGTTGAATTAATAGAGCCTAGCAGGATTACTAACTGTAGGTGAATGAAATTACAGAATTTGAAATTGTAATCCATTACTTGATACTGAAAAAGAAATCATATTACTGTAACACATTACTTACCAATGTGTGGATGCCCAACACTGCTTATTTTTATGCCATGTGCTCAAATATCAAGCAACTTTGGGGGTTATTAATATGTTTGGTTTTGTTACACTCAAGAGGAAAGAAATTTGAAATATGAAAAATGTTGAAAGAATTAAATGTTAGAATATTTTGTAGCTGGTATTTTCCCAATAACAGTTGTGTTTTATTTGCTATTTATGTATACATGTACAAGTGGCTCCCTCAAATGTAACACCCTCAAACACCCAAAACAGTTAAAACCATATCACTGACCTACTTTCTGACCGCACTGTGTATAACAGCTGTTACCTTAGTACAAGATTTTAACATTTATAAAACTTTCAGTTATCGCTGATTTTTACACAGTATTGCATTGTTTTTAAATTCAGTATGCATATTTTTTTTTCATCTGAGTTCTGGGACTAAAAACTTTAATAGCAGTTTCTCTGAAACTGTCTATTACCACCTCTCCATCTAGAAAGGTGACCCTCAGTCAAACTGTGTACTGGACCCACCACAGCTCTCTCTCTCTCTCTTGCTGTGTCTCTCCATCTGTCCATCTCCCTTTCCTACAAACAGTGAAAATGCAGGAAACAGCAGAAAAGGCAACATGGAAGGGGCCAGTGGCGATGGAGGGTGTTTGAGATCGGTGATGCCAGGGATGATGGGATGCAAATGGATGCATGAAGTGTTTACACATGGCTAATTCCCACCTGTCAATCAACCTAGAGTCTCAAGAGATGTTAAAACCCTTCAGACATGATGGGAGGGAGGAAAGGAAGAGAGGAATGAAGGGAAAAGAAGGGGGAAAGAGAGTTTGCCAAGGAAGAGAAAGGGAGGAAAGGAAGACATCAAGGAATATTGTACACTAATTTGAGGAAGATTGCCCTGCTGGTTATGATTCTACTATATAAATTACTCATAGTATATCATAGGTGAGCAAAATTTGATTGTACCTACCAGGGTACATTTTCTGAGCAAGACTCTTTACTTTCTCCACATACACAGTCACCAACATTCATACCTGAAAGATGCCCAGTAAACCAAAGTCTGATCTATTAACCAGAGAGCAGCCTTTCACTGCTGCACCCATCTGGAGTTCGATCTTGCCATCACAAGCCTGTGTCTCTAACCTTTACGTCGTTCATTTTTTAACCTTTATTTATCCAGGTTAGGCTTGGCAACCATGAATGCTCATTTACAGAAAATTGATTTATCAGAAAAATATGAATTTTCCAAAGGAAAGGACGTTTGTTGGTGTAGATAAAATTTGCAGCCAAAGGAACAGGACATGATCATGTACTGTTTGTTAAAGTGGGTTTTCAAGCAAATTCTCTGTTGCAGGCTCGGATTCTTTGAGAGCTGTTTTCACCATATCATAACCATTTGCTATATATGGTCAATTCCTGAATAAGGAGTTAGGATCAAACAGCTAACAGGGAAAAGTGAGCAAAAGAAAATCTGATTTTGAAGTATGACTTCAATTTTAATTAATTCCTAAATCTCTGAAAGCAAGCTAAAGTGACTATCTGCTGTTCTTAAACAATAAACAAATACCTGATACCTCAGTTATAAGGCAGTAACTCCAGCCATTAGACTACTTCCCACTAAATTAAGCAAGGTAGAGAATGTCTGAGAAAGACAAGGAGAGCAACAGGGAGACAGAGAGCAGGACTGGTTGTGTGAGACGCTGTGAGAGGGAAAGAGAGAGCCTGTGAACCTAGTGTGCTGATGAGCTGTCATCTTGGTATTATGCAAATGAAAAGCAGCTGGTTCACACAAGGGTCAACCTGACAGGAAGTCAGTACAGCAGCAGCCAATCACAATGTGTGCTGGCTGTCAGTAAGGAGACAGCCCTTCTGTACCGGTGACGAGGTTTTTAAAAAGATAACCGATAATCTAGAAAGTTTGGTTTCTTCTTTCCGTTCAATGAAACATGTGGACAGCATTTTTTGTCTTTTAGTTTGCAATTTATTTAAAAAGATGGGCTTATTAAATGTTATGAAATTGTTATCTTTCACTGCTTTAAATCACTGAGCATATGAGAAATTGTAATTTTAAAATGTTTTTATATGGAGGACTTGAGCAGTCCTGTTTGAATTATAATTTTTCCAATCCCATTAACTCAAGATCACGAGTCATGTATCCCATTATCTCAGAATAACATCTCTTGTCATAATGGGTTAATCTAGTAACAGATAATTGTCATGTTATCTCAGCAAAACATATATAACTCTTTCAAAGGCCAAGAATGAACTGTCAATCTCAAACTTTTATGTCAACATGAATGACAAGTTCAGCGCATATAGGCTCCAAGCTTCAGAACAACAGAGTAAGCAGCCCTTGAGCTGAGATTGTTTAGTCAAATTTATCAAAGATATATTGGTTGTACCGTATTGCACACACACAGCATGCACATTTCCAGTATGACAGTGTGTACCTCTCCAGTGTTCTCTTCCCTGGTGGCTTATGTTTCAACTCTAAAGAATTTTAAATGAGAAATGTCTCAGAGGAGTCTCCTCTCTTCACCTATGATTTCCACCATCTTTTCTTCAGGAGTGAGTCTTTGGAATGTCACACCCCAGTCAACCCTTTCACCTCCATTTCAGGTGACTCCTCAAGACCCCACCGTGCTTCTTCAGAATGATGAAGGCCTCTCTGATCTGGTTAACTGATCCACTACTGGGAATAGATGTGAATTCAGATGTCCCATTTACTTTTTTTTTATCTGTCTCCTACTAAAAGAGACGTAAAATGTGCATTTATTGGTCATAATTATTAGATGAAAATTGTACATGGACTGAATATCTTCTATCCAAAGCATTATAAAATGTGCCTCTCGTTCAGCCATTCACATACCGATGACAACAAGCTGCAATGCAGGGTGCTAGCCTAACCATTGGGAGCAATTTGGTGTTCAATGTCTTTGCCCAAGGACACTTTGACATATTTACAGGAGGAGCAGGGGATCGAACTGCCAACCCTGTTATTAGTGTACAACACACTGTACAGTACCTGCTGAGCCACAGCTGCCCTGAATATGACCAAAAATGACATATTGTTAGTCATATTATTATTAGTCATAACACCTACTGAGCAATCAGAGCATTTCGGAACATTTTTGTAGAATCATGCAATGAATGTCATGAAGCACAAACTGTTGAAATTCGTTGTTTATCATACTTCTTAGTCATTCACAAGCAGACAAGCACATTGATGGCCATCACTAAGTTCAGCTCATAACACGCATTGATCTCTTACTCAAAAGTCCCTGCATAGATATTCAGCTAAACACAACTCAAAACTGTAGTGACCCCCAGTACGTAAAGTAAAAGAGCTAAATTAAAATCTAAAGCACATCACATCATGATCTATAAAAAATAAGTTTGTTATTACTGAAAATGAATTGGCAGCTAGTTTGGTAAACTGGCAAATTGCCCTGGAGGTTGATCTCTATGCAATTAGCTAATCCAGGGGGCTAATATCTGTGTTTGCTTTTGGTCGGACTCAAAGAAAAGGGTTTGATGAGAAACAATGAGGAAATGATTTCTGTAAAATTTCTGTATAGGAGGTGGCAGGTGCAAAGTTTACATGACCCATGGTCAGAGAGTCCACAATTATGAGAATAAGACTTTCCCATTTAGTTGTGATGCTTATCTGTTACTGTTCATTGTCTCCAACATGTCCCCCAAATGAAACAACAAAATACTGTGTTGGTCCATGCACTCCTGTATGACATAGTGGCGTTTTATCATCTGATGCCCCTATCAACCGTTATCAGCATGACAACATAAGTTGTCTGTACCTTCCGTACCAATACGTTTGATTTGGCAATGCTATGGTTAAGGTTTGGATGAGTTTACATTGAAAAAATACTTAGGTTTAGGAAAAGATCATTGTTTGGGTTAAAATTAAATAAACTAGTTACAGATGGCAACCTCCAGTGTTAGCGTTCAATGTTTTTTTAACCCATCCATTCCTCCCGCCCTCCTCCCTATGTGGACTTTGTTGTTATATAATAACATCACATGATTTCCTCCTTGGCTTTGGTCATAATTACTAGAGGCCTTCTGTCACTTGAATGTTAATATATGTTGTTTTGGGGCAGTTCCATAAGTGACTGATCCTGTTGTTTTTCTTGGGAGGACAGTCTCACTTTCTCCTCTCTTCATTGGCCATCATATCCTGCCATCATAAAGACAGAACTGGCACTGAGCAACACATCCTGATGATAATAAGAATGGATTGTGATAATGAGATATGTGTCTGTTAAATTAAGCTGCTTTAGCATGGGCTAAATAGACCAATCGCCATGTAATCATTTTTGATGATCATCTCTTTCATTCTCCCAATATAAAGTAATATAAAATACTATAACAATGCCCACTCTGTTGCTACATCCTCTTACTGCTCTAACATCATCTTTGCTGAAAAAGCCAAAATGAGACTCCTCTACTGGTTTTCAAAAACGTATTTTTCTTTTCTCACAAAACAATGTTGTTTTTCTCCATTCATCTGAAAAAAGGAGAGTGCCATTCACAAACAGCTGGCTTCAGCTGGCATTTGGTCTTCTAGCCAATATGAATACTCAAGACTCAAGACCACCCTGACTTCATCCCCTGATGAGACACCTAGATCTCTGATCTTATTCATAACTTTAAGTCCACCACCTGTCAGCTTGACAGGTGATGTCGAGCTGACAGGTTTTGTCAAAGTCTGTCTGCCATACATGTCTCCTCATATAATTAGCCCATAAATATACAGTTCCCCCTTTTTTCATCTCAAGTGGCAAGACTGCCATAACCTTTCTTACAGTATCATAGACACATTATTTACCAGCTTGTTCTAGCTTTTCATTGAAGATAAAGGATGTTTACACAGCAAAATATTCAAACCCAAGACTATGTATTTATGGCCCTCAAATGGAAATATTCTAGATGTTTTCAGCTTGACATATTTGACATCTCCGGAAACGTTTGGACCTCTAATTGGATCTAAAATAAGATTCCTTGGGTTTGAACAATGTTTGGCTGCACAGCATGAGTTTATAATGAACCCCTGGTGTATCAGTGAGTGTCAGCACTGTATGTTTTGTGTTGTGCATTAATCCTTGTATGGACCCTAGTGCTGTGCAGCACCACCACTACTAAGATTGGTCAGCCCTGCTTTTCACCTGATCATGGACTCAGATAGTGGAGTCTGGCCAATCAGTGTGCACACAACCTAGGTGATTCGTTCACACGCACGCATTTTGAGGTTGAGAGGATGTCATATAATGTACAGATTGTAAGCCCCCTGAAACAAATTTGTGATTTTGAGCTAAAAGCTAAAACTGACTTGACTTGTCATTTTGACACTTTCATTTATATTTGTTACATCTGCCCCTGGGACATCATCTGCCAAGCCCTCTACAACTAATTCAGTGCCTCTCTAACCTGCTGCCACTCCCTGAATGGCTCTCTCCTTCTCTCTCCCTGTGTGTGTGTGATTGTCTGCACGTGTGCCACAGTCAGAGCAGAGCCACACCAGCTGCACCTCATCTCAATCAAGACCTCTACAAATATTCAGCTCTGCCACTTCTACTCTGCCAGATCGTAGACTCTGCCACTTGTCAGTTTGCTATGCTTCAAGTCAACTTATTATCAGTTTTGCTATTCAGCATTTAGTTCTTTTTGCCTGTTTCTCAAATTAAAGTTACTCATCCTGTTTTCCATTTCCTTTGTAGTCCTGCTTACTCTGACTCAGGTCCCTGTTCCCTGTCCCTGGTCTGCTCATCCCTGCTGTTCTGCCTTGGATCCCTGCACTACTCAGCCTCCTCGGATTCCACTCCGGACCTGCTTCCTTGGCCCCTAACTGCCCCTGCCCCAGCCTCAGTTCCTGGCTCTCAGCCACCAGCTCAAACTTCCCCTAGCCTGCAGCCCATCTTCTCGGTGCTCAGCAATAAATATCTGTTTACCTTCTTCCTGTCTCCTTGTCTGTGTCTGCACTTGGGTTCACCTGTACTATAGCCCCACGTAACAATATTCACATAAAAAAGACTATAGATACTGAATAATATGACTGCTGTGCTTACAGATGCACCAATAAGGATGGAGAGAGCAACACCTATCTACTTTAATTAACTCTTTTTTAGCTTTTTTGGGGAATCCATTGAATCTGCAAACCCCTCACCACAAAACAAAAGTAGTCATATCTAAGATATGAGATAGAATCAGTGAAAAGCTTGTGCTTTGGAAATTTAGCAAGGAATGTCTCTTAAGTTATAAACAAAAGTATAGCTCACTTCTAAAGGAAACATCTTGTGTGTTACAGTAGCTGTCAGGTTTGAAAACACATCACTGTATCTATTACACAGATTGACACACCAAAAGAGAGTCAAATTATTCAGTTCAATCAATTCAGAAGATTGGCAAGATGTACCGTTTCATGGGTGGAAAGATAAAAACATATTTGAGAGGAAGAGAGCCAAGTTAGAAAAGCACAATGAGTGTGAGAGTGTGGGCAAAGTGAGCCACCGAATGGTGTTGTATGAAAATGTAAAATTAAAGTAGAAAAAAAGAAAATAAGGAGGATGAAACCGGATGAAAAATTCAGCAAAATCTATTTTTGAAATATGCTACAGTATGTGGAAAAAGAGGATATGCTGATAGACATGAAAGGCGGCAACTATTGTATAGACATGCTTAAAATTGCATGACGGGGCTGTAGAGGATTTCAAAAGAATTCAAATGCAGGGTTCAGCTAGAGTTTAAATTAGAATACTGCGCCACTGCTCAGATCACTCTTTCTCTGTTCAGTAGAAGCTATGGTGAAATGCAAGGAAACTCCACACTCTTTTTTCATCCTCTATGATGAAAGGCATCATGCTTTTTTTTTTGGGTTCTAATATCTGAGATGATTTTTTCATGGGCTCTGTCATGATTTTATAAACCCTATTATCTAGTTATATAATGGTTGAAATTTATATACCATTTATGACACTGCTGAGCTAATGCTGTGATTTAGATGTGATTTACAATGAATGAACAGGTAGGGGGTTCAGTGCCTTGCTCTGGGAAATTATAACAAGCTGTGTCCGAAATCCCTCCATATTTACTACACTGTATAGTGTAATTTACCCTGTAAATTTATCTACTAAATAGTGCCCTTAAAAATTCCACACTAGAATGAAAAAAGTAGTGTCCATGTCATGTACACTACTTTCTAATGACCATCCTACAGTGCACACAATGCCTATTATATAGGGAGTAGGGAATGAGTGAATGAGAAAATGACACTATTTTGCCACCAGCAATTAGTTTCAGTTAAACATTATGTTGCTAGTGGCAACCTCTACAGGCAAAGTCCCATAGCAGTTCCCAGTTAACCACCATCATTACATACACTGTTTTGTCAGGTCTGTGACAAAGCTATAGACATCTTTAATTCACCCTCTAAATGCCCATGTTGAAACATCATCAGTAAGTAATCCATTTCTTATACCTCGGTGTGTCCAAACTTTTGACTGGCAATGTACTTTGTGACAGTTGTTTGTAATTTGTTTTTCTATGATCGGTTTAGTGCTAAACAAGCTAGCCGTAATGCTAGCTGTCTGAGGCTGATGTTTTGATAAATGAATGTGTATGAAGCAAGTAACTGTTGACTGTTTGGCCAACTGTATTTATTTTACTCATTCGGACTGTACAGCATATTTATGTCTTGTGAACTGTCTATATTGTACTTCATGAAGGGACTTAATGTTGTTCTTTCACCGGTGGTAATATGTTTCTTCATGTCATGAAAGGATGATGTAAGTCATTCAAGAGTTATTGTATACTTTTATGAATCCAGTTTTTTTGTCTTTCTTTCATTTTTTGCAATACCTTTGGTCTAACACTTATGGTATCTCATCTTTTCTGATTTGTATTCTGTTTCACTGAATTAGTTGTGTTTTATTCTGTTTTGACAGTTTCAACATACTGTAGCTTCAAGTAGAAACTCCAAAAGCCAATTCCTGTCACCAACCTTTATAGGAAGTGTATTTGGCTCTCTGCATTATAGTGCACCTTCATCCATAGTGAGGGTAGAAGAAACACTGTGGAGCAGTGTGCCTAACCAAAAATAAAAGTCATCATTTGGGAACAAAAAAATCAAAGAATAATTTAAAAAAAAAAAAAAATCAGTAAAGCTCATCAGGAGTTACACAGCTATTGGAGGTCAATACCTGGCAAATGGGTAACATATATTGCTGTTAGATAACCCCCAATTAATATGAAAGGACCAAATAAATACCTGCCATATGTATTATGGCCCTCCAAATGTGTCCAAATACCAGTTATGGTGCCTCTTGAGGTGTTTGCATATCCAATGAAAAAATGAAGACATGTTTGTGTTTTTGCAATATTTCATGGAAAGTAGAATTCAAAATAAGGGCACAATCCAAATCACAAAAGCCATTATTTAGCAACATATTTGAATAGATTGCTGTACAAAAGTCCTACATCACCTTACCTTCTTTAAAGACAATCACCAGTGCAAATAAATAAAAAAACATCACTGCTTGTTTCATGTTTACTTCCTCACAAAAATATACCAGTACCAGTTTGACACAGGTCACTGTAATGTGTGATAGAAATTTGCCTCTTAAAGATTTGTGTCTTCCATTATGATAAATAAATTGTATTAGAGAGACCTTTAAAACATACTGTAAATACAGAGCATTATGTAAGAAGAATGAAAAGTAGATGAGAGAACAGTAGGATAACGACATAGAAGAAAAAGAAGTGTAGGCAAAACAAAAAAAGAGAAACAGTGAGAGGGAAACAGCACACCTTAATTTCCTCATTGATTAACCCTGCTAATGTGCTAATCTAGCCTGGTACGTTTTCTCTCTGCAACACCAGCCTCATCAAGAGCCAATTAGCTCCTCCGCAGCACACGGCCATCCATCATAACAGGACAGACACACTCATCTTTTCTCCTTAATGTTGCAACACACAGCAGCCCCCTGCAGTCAATACACTTTCCCATGCGGAACTACTGTAGAATAGTGGCCTTCCTGCGATCAATAGGCCAAAAGAATTGGTATACGGTGAATGAAGCCTATAGACTTATTCTTGAGGAGACAAAAAGAGCTAAATGTATGTAGTATTCAGATCCTTTACTTAAGTAAAAGTACTAATACAGTAATGTAAAAATACTCTATTACAAGTAAAAGTCCTCCATGAAAAATCCTACTTAAAGAAAAGTGCATAAGTATTAGCAACGAAATGTAAGTAGTAGGTAAAAAAAGTACTTGTTTTGTCCTTCTGACTGATATATTATTATATATGACATCATTATATTATTAATACTGAAGCATCAGTGTTGTAGCTGCTGGAGGTGGAGCTAGTTTGAACTACTTTATATACAGTTAGCTAGTTTAGTCCAATGGTTCCCAATCTAGGGTTCGGGCCCCTCACCACATAAATTTGAGGGGTCGTGAGATGATTAATGGGAGAGGAAAGAAGAAAAAACAAAGTCCTGATACACAAATCTGTTTTCAGTTTTTGGACTTTTTCTCTAATCTTTGATTTTTGGTGAAATATTTTATCGTTTGAACATTCATTGAAATGAAACCATGTGAGAAGTTTAGAGGGAAAAATCTCTGTTCGGCAGAGCAGTTAACAATTCATAGACATCTGAAATGTGACCCCAACTACACACTGCTTTTCATAAGACGTCAAAAGCCAAGAAGGTTGGAAACCACTGATTTCATCTTTAACAATGTGTTGTATTTTGAAAGCTTGTTATATTATCCATTGTGTCACAATAGATCCACACTGTTACTCCTCTGCACAGATATTAGGATAAATACTACAGCACACTATACAACATATTATTGGAAACCATCCAAGAAACCTTGTGATGCATGTTCGATTTTCTTAAAGCAGAGCTGTTTTGCTGTCAAATTTTTTTTCAGTGGAATGTTGCTGTAGTCTCGACATGCTGTGAAGCTATAATGCGAAGAAGAAAAATCAACATAACCAAATGGATTGGATTTGGTTGGCTGATACTTGATACTAAAAGAAAAAAGAGACAATCAGGACATCTTTACAGTACTTTAAATGAACCCTTAGACTTTCCAAAATAAATGTTAATGGTCACTTCAAACAGAGGCTCCTGAGCCTGTGCCTGTTCAGTAATCCATCCATGCTCACACCTCAGATACATTTTCACATTTGCATTTGTGCTTGCCCCAAGTTTTAGCAACATACGCCCTCAGTTTCTTGTTTAGCCAAATGATGAGCAGCAAAATCTTTCTCTCTGTGCTGGTTTGGGTCTGAGTATTACCGAATTGTCAACTCCACTCACAATAAAAACAAGAGGAAGTGATGATACTTGTGGAAATTAAAGGCTAAGCCACAGTGGCCATTACCAGAAACTGAACCTGATGTCATTGTGAAGGTGGGCCAGAAGCAACCAAAGCAAATGTCACTTTCTGATGAAACATGGGTATACAACTTGTAATTCTGCATGTGAGATGTATATTGGTGACATAAGATGACATATTACATTAAAAGACAATTCTTGACTGGGTATGCATTGACATATTTTAAAACATACAAAAGTAAAGGAAATAGAGCAGTAGACACTGATAAAAAAAAGTCCAATATGTCTTCAGTTTGCAGTTATGTAATGAATGATTTCAACAGGTCACTGTCAATCTTAACAACATAATTTACTAGAACTTTAGGGTGGAGTTTGCAGGTCTGACCATCACAGATTGGTCAAACACAGACACCTAAGTTGCTTCAACTTGTATAGCGCTTCATTCATAAAACAAGGTAGTACTCTAGTATCAGTTATAGGACACTCGAGTGACAGAAAGAGAAAGAGAGTGTAAAAACAAGCTGAGAGCACGAGCAAGCTAGAGAGTGAATGAGAGAGAGGGAGCAGCAGAAAAAAACAAAGCAGGCAAATAAGAGAAAACAAAATGTTATTTTCTAATTATTTCATGGTGGTTACATTGTAAAGCAGAAATAAATAACCTTCAAACACTTGTTTGTCGCAGATTGTTTACTGTGGGCTCTGGAGTTTTCATCCTCCTTCTCCTCTCCTTTTGTCCTATTCATTCATTCATTACATCCAACTCAAACATCAGAGTCACGCCACAATAAATATGGAAGGACAGGATGACAACAGGATGAAGTCCTCCAAATTAAACAAACAAAGAGGTCATTTGACCATGAACTCCAGAATGACCCAAGGGAGCGTTTTCTAATCTGGCACCTCTATTGACATTTATCAGCAGGACATTGTTTGTCTGATTTCCAAAACCGTTACAAATCACAGTGAGAAAATAATTATGTTTTATGATGTGACAACGCTGTGGTTAAGGTCTGGTTAGATTTAGGCACAAAAACCAATACAATGTGCATTTCTCTCTCACTGCATGTTTTACCTTTTGCTGCTGTGGTCTTTACAATAATCTGATGGCATTCAGTTCGGAGTTGTGCTGTCTAAGTGAGATTGCAGTCACTTTTACATAAAAGCCACTTTAGCACTGATTCGGACATGCGATTGACATGTTGAATTGCCTTCAGATTATCATAACGGGGTGCTTAGTGCTCAGATGACATATGACATATTTGAGATACAGGTTTGCCAACAGTAGTTCTTCCAAAAGAAACTGCACAAGTAGGGAACCTCACTGTTAGGAAGTGGACCCAAGGTAATGAGAATAATTTATTAGCGTGAAGTCTGTGAACCTCTTGGGGAAATAAATGGAGCAATTTTGATCATAAGGTTAGGTTATTCTTCTAGTGCAACAGTGTTTGACAGGCTTTTGTTTTTAAACACTGTGTATAAGTTTGATGTATCTCCACAATAGATGATTATGAACAATGAACATTTATTCATGCGTCCAACATTCATTCTTTGCAGTTACAGCTTCATAAAAGCAGAGTAGATGAGTAGTGCTTGACAGATGTATTAGGGCACTAATATATAAAATATTTTTACTTAAGCACAATTGTTATGGGGCTGTGTATGTGCTCTACCCTGTCAAGGTTTTGCCCACATACTTCACATACATTACTGTATGACACCTAAACAAACCTTCTCACATACAGCCACACACCATCTGTCACATCAACTGCTGTTGCATACTATATAAAATGATCACAGCACGATGACTGCAATTTCCCTCCCACTTACGCTCAAAGCACAAACTGCAGCATATTACATTTCTGCACATTTTAGCTTTTTACGTCATGACAGACCATGTAAATTTCAGTACAGCCATCTATTAATTTTACCCCTGCTATTCATGTGCAGGGTCACTGGCAGATGAAAAGGCAGGAACAAGACTAACACCTAATCATACACTTCTATGGAGAATTTATCTAGTTCACCTGAGCTGCATGTCCTCAGACTGTGGAAAAGACTGGAAATACACACAAGCACTGGGTGGGAGAATATGCACAGTCCACACAGAAAGGGTTCAGGATTCAAAACAGCTGCAGGAGTGGACTCATCAACTTCTTGCTGTGAGGCAAAAGTGCCAACTACTGAGCCATCAGGTCATCCTCATTTAATGTAAAACTTTCTAAAATGAATCATCAAGATATATATCCTCAGTAAAGTAATTTCTCTGGAGAAGTGTGTTTAAGTAAATGCAAACTGGTTGAAGTATTACTCAGATTTTGAAATGCTGGTCTCCTGGGTGTATACAGCATGCAATGGATCCTGAAGGAGCTTGATTATAAATTCTAATCAGCCTCAGACTCTCAAAAAGATTGTCTCAAAAGAGTCCAGGTGGACTCTTGAAAGTAAAAGACCACCAAAAAATGATCTAAAGAGCTCTTACACTGATCACAGATGCAATATTTTCAGATCATTTGCAACTGCAACTGGGAGGTGTTTTTGGTTGCTTCCACAAATCGAAGAATATTCTTATTTTTTTTAATCTTTTTACCAATCACCACATGAGATACCACTCATCTTAAAAGGATCTTACAAAGATGATTGTCAAGTACATAACTGATTATGTAACTGTCTTTAATACAAGTTTTTAATAGAATAGTTTCAGTGGAGCCAAAGTATTGAAGATTGAATAAGCCTTGATCCCTGGGCAAGGTTGCTCCACTGTTTCAGAAAGCTCATATCAGGG
This sequence comes from Thunnus maccoyii, assembly GCF_910596095.1. Taxonomy (NCBI): domain Eukaryota; kingdom Metazoa; phylum Chordata; class Actinopteri; order Scombriformes; family Scombridae; genus Thunnus; species Thunnus maccoyii. Next base: position 13,243,122 of record NC_056543.1, read on the forward strand.
CAAGTGCCATGAGAAACAAAACAAAAATAACATCCCACATGGCAAAAAAATGTGCAATTTCCCTTTGGCTCTGGCAAATTTAGTAGGCTAGACAGATAAACCGGCAACTCTGTAGATTAAGTACAGTGTCATTATTCCCGGTTTGGATGGTGAGTGTGTTATGTGTTGACTGTTTTTTGGAAGTAAAGGATCCTTTATTATCATGGTTGCCAAAACTCTGAAACAAAATCTCAAACAAAGACCTAGTCTTAACAAGACTAGGTCTACAGCCATACTCGCAATTCCATGAGGCTACTTGGCTACTTACTTAAGCTAAATGCTCACATCAGCATGCTAACATGCTCATAAAGACAATGTAAAATACTGATGTTGAGCAGATGTTTACTGATGGGAATGTCTTTAGTTTTGTGAGTGTTTAGTCATTAATAGCATTAGCCAGTCAGTATTGGATAAATTGAAACTTTGACCAGATGATGACACTAGATGAAAAGTTCAGGGATCACCAAAATTATTGCAATTTATCCTGAGGGGGACATGAATGTTCCAATTTCCAATCCATGCAGTAGTTGTTTAGATAGTTCAATCTGGACCAAAAAGGTGGATCGGTTGACAGCCCGTTTGTGGAGATGGCTCGAGCAGGTGTCTCTCAGGTTTGGGAGTGGGGAGCCAACAATCCACTGAGCCATTTTAACTATCCTCTTGTGCAAATAGAGTACCAGACTGTACAGCAGAACATCAGGATGTTCTCAATCGTGCAGCAGTAGAAGTTGATCAGCAGTTTTGGGGGGTCCTTGGAAAAAAGAGGTGCTCCTGGGCCTTATTGACCAGGCGGGAGGTGTTCAGGCTCCAGGTGAGGTCCTTGGATATGTAGACTCCCATGAACTTGAAACTAGCAACTCGCTCAACCTCCTTCCTGTTGATGCACAGTCCAGTGTGGTGTGTTTTTTTATTTTTTCTGAAGTCGATGACTTTTTTTGTTCGTGTTGAGGTTCAGGTCATTGTCCTTACACCACGCAGACAGTGTCTGAACCTCCTCCTTGTAGTCTGTTGCATTATTATTGGATATCAGATCCCACTATGGTCCTGTCATCTACAAATTTGATTAGGATAATGGAGCTGTGGGTGGTAGTGCAACCGTAGGTGAGGAAGGAGTAGAGGAGTGGACTGAGAACGCAGCCTTGGGAGATGCCACTGTTGAGCATGATGGTGGAGGAGATGTAATTGCCCAGCCTGACATGCTGGGGTCTGTTGGTTAGAAAGTCTTTGATCCACAGACAGAGAGGGGTTTCTAGACCTAGTGTCTTCAATTTATTGAACAGTTTGTTTGGGTTGATGGAGTTGAATGCCGAGCTGAAGTAAACAAACAGCATCCTGATGTAAGTGTTGGGGTTTTTCAGGTGGGTGAGAGCTGTAATGAGATGGCGTCGTCTGACGATCTATTGGCCTTGTAGGCAAACTGGTGTTGATCAAGAGTAGAAGGGATGCAGGCTTTGATGTGGGCCAACACCAGTCTCTCATAACAGTTTTAATACCTCTGTCTAGGTCTCTCCTGACTGTCTCCAGTAGGCTTTCACATAATGAACCATGGTTTCTGGTTGAGGAACACTTTAATTTGCTTTTTTGTGGTTACATTGTCAAAACAGAAGTTGATGTATGACAATACAGTGGAGGTGTGGTGCTCAATGTCTGGGTGTTCCTGTAGTGATGATAAGGCTTCCTCAGTCCAGCTCTGCACTGTCTTGGTTTGGCGTTTGGTAATACTCATGAGCGGTTTGTAGGCTGGAGTAAGGAACAGGTACAAATGGTCAGCTTGTCCAAGATCGGGACACCGGTGGATCTTGTAGGCTCCAGGGATATTTGTATACACCTGGTCCAGTGTTCTGCTTTTCCTTGTTTTAATATCAATGTTCTTGTAAAATTGTAAAACAGTCTTAAGACTTGAGTGGTTGAAGTCTCCTGCCACGATAAAAATACCCTCTGGTTGTTTGTTTTGTTGCCTGCTGATGGCATCATGTGGTTTGCCCATAGCTAGCTTAGCATAAACTTGGGGGTGGATGTAAACTGTTGTGATGAAAACTGCTGGGAATTCCCTTGGCAGGTAAAAAGGTCAGCATTTAAGCATTAAAAACTCTGTGTCCAAGCAGCAGTGTTTATATACACGCACCCCCCCCCTCCTCTTGTCTTACTAGAGTCCAATGTGCAGTTTGCACGGTAGACGGTGCGGCCTGCTAGCTCCACTGCTAAGTTGGGGATGTTTTCATGCAGCCGGGTCTCCATTATCACCGTAACACAGCTATCCATGTGGTGGTTGTTAATCCACAGTTTCATGTTGTCCAGTTTGTTGACAAGAAAGCGGGCGTTAGTGAGAAAGATGCTTTCCTCGCTTCTGCTTCCTCTTGCATCGTCGCCTTTGCTTCTTCTCTGCCGGGCTGTTAGTCTCTGTGCACTCCACTGAGAGAGTAATCTCCGTCAGGATAGAGCTGGACTCACCAGGGTAATGTCCAGTGCAACAGTCTCTTAAACATAGAATCTCAGTTTGGGTGTAGGTCTTCATTTTAGGGTAAAACTGCTAACTGTCGGAGAGTGCCAGGCCGCTGCGTGTGCACATGCCACCATCTTGTTTGAATCTCATCTGTCAAGTAACATTGTCCATGTTATCTGTCATGTTATCAGAAAATAACTCTCACTGAAATTACTGTAACTATGTATGATCAGCAGCTTCTTTCTTTCTCTCTGTTTCTGAATGCAAACAAATGTTGACAAATATTTTATGATTTGAATGCAGACTGCCTTGTTTTTCTGTGGAAAGTGGTCATTTGCTGTGTATGATTCAAAGGTGTCTGTGTTCTTTTATATCTGGACACTCTGAGGTGTCCTGATATATACAGAGGACACCAACTGCTGGGAAAATTATAGTAAACTTCCTGGTGATCAATATGAGTGGTGCAGCACAGGACCAGCTGTGTTATCTATGCTTTTCCCTCTCCATCTGCTGATACTACAGCTGAGCTGACACACTCCCACTTCATTGGCTGTTACTTCCCAAGACAGATCTCACACACTCACAGTTTTACACAAACATCACAGCTGTGTTTAGGATGTTTATTTTTAGGATGTCACTTTTGATTGATGTGGCCTCAGCACCTTTCATACTGTGACTGTTCATGTGAGTCAAGTTGAAATATATTGAACGTGATCATCACTGAATGTAGTTAAGTACAAACTTCTACACAGATAAAACTAAAAGTTTTTTGTTGTATTTGATACTGTTATATGGAATTCAGGGGACTGCACTCTCTAATTTCAGGTTTTATTAATTAAAGCAGCAATTTAATTTTCATTCATTTTTTATTTCTAAAACAGCAACATGTTTTCCATCCAATAGTAGCACCAGATAAGAAAACACTCATACAGTATGTGTTGTTCTGGAGGGCATGGACCAACAACGTATTTTGTCATTAAATTTGGAAGACTTGATGGACTTGTTGGATTGACCAGATGGTCTGTCAAATTTACCCTTCGGTACATTAGCTTGCATGGCAGTAAAATCTTAAGTGTATGCATAGCCTTCTTTTCAGGACTTATTGGTGTTTCTAATCCTTTTGAACATTTTTTCTCCTGGCCTGCTTTAGTTTTAGCATTTTTGGACTCAATACAGAACGTAACAAAAAGCATCCCTTGAGCAAGGAATGCTGAATTAGCATGTTTCTCTACCTATGGCAAAGAGCCGTAAATGACAGTGTAAACTCTTGTGAAGTGCCTGTTTACCTGCCATTGTCTCAGGGGCACTGTCAAATCTAATCCGGCTTGAGTCCCGCCTGTCGTGCTCTTGCTTCAAGTTGGCTGCATACAAATGAGCTTTGCTTCAAAGCAGATGGAAAGGGTGAATGTGGATGTATATAGAATCAAGTGTAGAGACACAAATGTGCAAGCCAGCTAACAATTAGCATACATAAACATGATTGCTTGTTTTATACTTGTGATATTGAGGAATGTTTGATGAAATTCAATAAAAGGCTGTCCAAGATGGTGTAGTCTCTTGTAAATCCGCTAAAATTATGGATTTCCCCTTACAGAATTCAGTTTGCTTAACACAGTGCAAGACTTATTTACTTAATCTACAAACTAATTTGTAAGAAGTAACATTAACACAGTAGCATTGAATATTCTATTGAATATACCCTGTCCCAGTGTAGACTCGATTGCTTCATTTACTACCTAATGCACAGCAAGTAATGTTACTTTTCTGCTGCTAGAAGTAATATTTTGGCTGGAATGGAATGGATGTTGCCAGTGGGAGAGTAGACTAATCTAGAGACTAATCGACAAACTCTCAGTGCTCTTGAAAAGCAGCCACACAGAACTCATTGTTGGCCACACACATATACAAAACTGACTGCACATCTGAGGCTGTTCGCCAGCTGCCATACAGCCAAACATGGGCCAATTTATCATCAAGATAAATGTGCGTTTTCCTGGACTGTTGTCAACCCCTCACCCCAACAAGACAGAGCCCATGGATGTGATATCATTATTGAGTGTCAGCTTGACTCACAGCAGAAGTGTTCACTGCAGGGGGACCAGAGCCTTGACTGTCCTCTGTTATGCCTGTGGAAGAGTGGAGATCAGAGGGAGAACAAGAGTTTGATGGGCAGACTGATGAAGTAGCCCAGCCAGGGGTTTTTAATGGAGATGTCCATCTGCTGCTTTATGCAAAGTACTCCCTCAAAAAGCCCCAGAAGAAAGGATGTGAATTACTGGATAAAGGACTGTTCAGGGAGGGAAATTGGGAGACACTGGGTTGGAAACTTATTTGTCAGCCTGATATTATGCCATTGTCACTTGTTTCACAGAGAGGGTCATAATCATTTCATTTCAGCTGTCCATTTCCAAATGTAATGCACATCAAATTAATCACATAATGCCATTTTTGCTTCTTGTAATTAACTTTTTATTAACTTCATAAAGCTTTTCAATTCAAGTTAATGTTTAGGCAGTAGGCATTTTACTGTAGAAAACATATCCTCCCTGTCCATGGAAAAATTTAAGTGATGTATGGCACACAGTTATGCATAAAAGATGAAAATGACTTCAAGTGTAAAAATGCCAGACCCTCTATAGACACATACCATGACTGAATATAAATAAAGAAAGGCAGGTTCATGAATCACTTTAGTATAGAACTTCAGCCCCGTCCCTTTTATTCCCTGCAGCCTTGACGAACAGCAATAACAGCTGCAAGACAGTGATCAATCTGCATTACATTTACAAACTACTAAAACAACACTCACCTTTTCTCCTTGCCACACAGCTATTGCACTGTGGCTGGTGCCTGGAGCCGAGGAGAGAAAGCATTAAACTAAAAGGTCATCCCTCAGTTATTAGGCATGGCGCTGTTTGCTAATAGCTCTGCCCAGAGAGGCAGCTATTGATCAGGACCTGTCCCTGCTCCAACAGTGAGGAATACACACATTTTGTTTGTTCTCCCTAATTGAGCAGAGTTCACCTTGTGGATAGTCCTCTTGCATGTACACACACACACTCTCTCAAAAGCACATCCCAGATTGAATCCCTTACATGTGCACACCTAAGTGAATATTTATGTGTGCAGATTAACATAAAACATACCTGCATACCATAATGCAAAAGCAGTGACACATAACTGAAGACTAATGATAGATACAATCTCATTGTGTTTCATGTGTGCTGGACATTAAGTGGGCTTCAATTAATGCCGCTGTCTTATCAAAGTGTTTGTGTACATAGGTGTGTGTGACTGCATGATTGTCTTACCTCTTGGAATGGAATAATAAAACATTTTTTGCCTTTATCTGAATAAACTCCATGTGGTGATACCTGTAAACTGATTTTGAGAGAATCAGACAATTATAAAACCTCTGCAACGTTGTGATTCAATTTTGGTTTAACATTTGAAGTGATAAACTCCAGCTGCAACAAAAAAAGTGCTGTAAGCTATTAACACTGAAATCGGACAGTTTATTCATGATTTGTCAACGTGTATATGCTCCCAAAGCTACACAAATCAGAGAACAATGCAAGTGATTTGGAAAATTCAATCTCAAAGGTAACAGCCATTCACAAAACACAGAAATTTGCTGCTGCACTGTTCACTGTGGGTTTAGATTTTTAAGGTAATTGCACTTCTGGCTAATGTCAACTTTATTTTCACTTAGAACTTCACCTTCAAAGTTGCTGAGATAAAAGTTGTTATTAAATGTGAAAGTACATATCACAGAAGAGTCCCAGTGAACCAGGTACGTTAATGTGTTGTTACAGGGAAAAAAAAAAGCTTTCAAATGCTTCAAGTGTTAAACTCCTTTTGGACAGAGCTTTTTCTGAGTGACAGGAGAAATTACAAGGCTGACAGAGGCAGGCATGTTTTTAGGGACAAAAGAAGTTGGGAGGGTACCCAGGTAACAAACCTGCAAGAATGATATATCACGATTCGCCTCCAGAATGCAATGTGCTCTGTCTAGTCCAATTTTTCGCTGGAGAATGTCGTCCCTGTGACTAACAAAGAAGTTATGTATACTTGTTTGTGCACTTACAACAGAGACCTCAATCTAATGTCAATCAGTCTCTGAATTGATGTACAAGTACGATGGTCGCACTCTGGACCTTGAACTGCACTTTTCTCACAATTCTTGTGAATTAATTCATTCAAATATTTATGGAATGCATATTTGGGGTAGTTATGTAGTTCATATGTGCAGGCCACTCATGGAAATGGAAACTGCATTTAAAATATCTGACACAATACACAAGAGTTGAGAAAACAAAATGGAAGCTTGAGTTTCCTTTAATTCATGAAAGTCTTACGAGAAGTCTTTTATCTTCAGCCATGAGACGTGTGATGAATTGCTGCAGTTCCACTAAAGCCTCTGTTCTGTGGGAGGTCAATAACTCATCTATGATCACGGAGTGTGACCATCGTGACGCACTCTGATCAAGAGAATAAGACTCTCTTGGTGATCAACTGCAAATCTGTCATCGCTATGCCCAGTGACACAACCTTAAACAAATCTTCAACAGTTTGACGCCCTACACACTGTTTCATCACCGATATTGTGCCTCGGCAAGGAAAGTCCTATAGGGTAGTTGCTCCACACATAAATCATTTTGTAATTATGCATTGTATGCAAGGCCCTGGCATGTTGACAAATTAAGCAATCTGGAAAGGCAATAGTATGCAGGGGGCTTAAACGAACCATTAAGAGATAACTTGGACCGCAGCATGGTGTATGTTACCGCCAAAGACCTGGGGATTATGACCAACGATTTTGACCATGAGGATACATTGAGTACATCAAGTTCATCATTTGTGATAACATAATTGCAGTATTTTGTGTTATTTCAAATTATTTTGCATAGATGAATGTGATGCACAAATGAGTGTTTTCTGACTAGACATCAAAAATGTCCCAAGCTGATCATAAGGATCAGCATCCTTGGCAATGGATCATATCAGCTAAATTAGACTCCTATCCTTTCTTTACTGTACTCTACTGTGTTTTGTCCACCTCAGCCTGCTAGTGTTGCAGCACTGCTCTCCTTTATGACAGCCTACAATGCAAGTATATCGCTGCATATACAAGTTAAAATTATTCGGGAGCACCAGTGCGAGTGACTCTGGTTTCTGACAACCAGAATGGCAAAATACATGGATTCACTAAGCTATAATGCTAACTGATATATTATCTCTCCTCTTTCTTCTTTATTAGCAAAGAGTAGTGGACAAAACCATTAAGTAATAGCGTCTCATTTATAGGCAGCTAAAATGAGAAACAGATCTGGTGGCATGTCATATCAGTTGTTACTAATTAACAGTAATTCTTTGAGTAACTTGATGACAGGCCAAAATAAAATTTGGCTGTTGCCGGTTTGTGTGCTCTCTGCAAGACAGTGTCTGTATTCAGCCAAAAATCATTTGCGAAGGCAGATACTCCACTCTGTAACACTACTCTACAATTACGTGGTTTTGTAGTTCCCACAACTCCAACAGTGATGCATCTTCTCTCTAGCTGATCATCAGTCACATCAGTTTCAGGGGTCACATTCTCCACGTTAAACTTTGATTCATATCATATCAATAATTTAATCAACTTAATAGTTTTGAAACATCACTTTGAGTCTCAACATGTATGTAAATATAAGTATTGGATTGGACTCTGTATCGGCAGATATCCACTATTAAAAGACTCAGATCAAGAAGGAGTAGAGTAGAGAATGAGGTTAGTAAATTCATTCTTGACCTTTAGGAACAAAATACATAAGAAAATAATTCAAGCTCAAAATACCTCTTACTAGCTTTTCTGGGCTTTCAATCACATCTCACAATGTTCTTCAGCGAACTGAGCTGCATGAACATTGAAAGCAGGCCAGAGAGAGTGTCAAAGTCACCAATCAGGAATCAGTGGACAGCCAGAGAAAGGAGGCCATCCACATCCAACATCAAAGATCATCCTTGAAGAGAGACAGGAGTTATGATTCCTGTCCTCCCCGCATGGAGTATTACCACCTCAACATATCACCTTATCACCAAAATATGACCAAAGTACCACAAAATTAAACTGGCACAGGACACAGAAATATCTCTTTGGGGTCTTTATTCTGAACAGGAAAATTTGGTGTTCAGCTAAGATAAAAAAATAAAATAAAATGAAAGCTTTAAAATAAAACAAGCAGAAGGTTTTCTGCTGTAATTGCAGTCCTTTTATATAAACAAAATCAGTACCAGCAGAGGACTCTCCTCTATCCACTGTAACACTTAAACCTATCTATTCGCTTAAGGTGAGACACCTAGGCTCTTCACTGTATTCTGTACAGTCATAGTATCAATAACCATGAACTGCTGGTGTTAAATCACCCACTGCCAAATACTGCAGAAACAAGTAGGCTAGTACAAAAGAGTGCAAAAATAACTAAAAATATGTGGGCTAGTACAAAAGAGTGCAAAAATAACTATAGTGGCTCATCCCTATAACACACAGAGCCCACAAATTCACAATTAACAGTCATACATTCACAGTCGTTGGAATTCTACAATGAATGTGTAAACTAAAATACATACTGACTTGTGCATCTGAGTGATGGCGGGACACAATTACCTCGGGTTCCCCACACAACTACGCTCTATATACTGTCTGCATGTCTGTCAACATCCAAATACAGAAACATCAGCGTACAACATCTTACAATTTGTAGGTTTCCATTACTCTTAAATGTGTATCATTTCATATTTCGTATCAACAGTCACATTTTACATGATATTTACCTTCAGAAACAGTCCATAATAACTGGAAAACATTGCATGCTCACATCGCGGCAAACAAGATGGCTTTTCTCTTCCGGTTCCCTCTCTAAACCGTTTCCCAACATCCTTTTCCCTCACAGGGATTTTCCAAATTTGGACAGTGCCATCTGGTGGCGTTAATAGCTACAGTCACGTTTTCCCACCCGGCTACATATAATTATTTGTTTACAACTCGGCCCCAATCCCAACCCTTACTATCACAGTGAAGTTTGCATTATTAATTTCTGTGATGCTATTTACAATATACATCACAGAAAGAAAGAAGACACTAAAATAACATCTTTAGTAAACCCACAAGTGAGTCTTCCTCTTGTCTCCAGTAAGATAGTGGGAACGGGATTCATGATAGCATGGTATAAACCACCGCACGTCAAGACAAACACTCATTTCAAATTTGGCATCTGAATGTTGCTGTTGGTTTGTGGAACAACATTTGTTTCACAGAGGCAAGTCTTTTATTTTCATATATACCTCATTACATCTAGTTAAAATCAAGCCCATGTCATGTCATATCCCACATGTCTGAAATGTTTTGCTGCAGCAGGGCCTGGAAGACATGGAGGCCATCAAGAGAACCACAATTTCAATGTAAGCAAAAATTCTAGCTGAAGTACTGAAACAAGTTTTTATCTTCAAATTCTCAGAAATGTAAAGTTTTGGAATTTTGAAAAACAATATTTTATGCACCAGCTAGCAATTAATATTGGAATTAAACTGATTATTTACAGAAAGTATCAAATCTAGTTGTGTTCTTTTAATACTGATATATATAGTAGTTGGGTTGATTTTATATTCATTGTCAAAACTACAGAGAACATCACTAGGGATAAAAATACTTTTTCATGGCACTTTCATAGCACATACATAGAAAAGAGACTGAAGTGAGAGTTTGGAAGGAGGGTGTATGTGAGGAAAAGAGAGCGACAGAATGAGAAGAAAATGAGAGAGAGTACAGAGGGAGAGAGAAAGCAGAGGCAGCACTGTGGAGCTTATTAGGATTGACTCCCCCACATTGCAGACACTTTAATAACTGTTCTTTATGTTATAATAACACAGGGCTGCCCTGCCATGGACGGTTTCAATTTCTCCGCCAGTGTCCATCATGTGCAAGGCAGATTAAGGGCCTTGTGCAGCCTAATCGCAGACAGAGTCAGATTGCCCTCAGTGTGGCTTCGTTGGCTGTTAATGAGGCCATTTTCCTGGAGCGAGCACCACTCAGGGGGAACTAATCTCTGAGTGGTGTGAAGTGCAGGGTGCAGAGGGGGCAGAGAAAGCACTGAGCATGAAAATAGCTGCAAGACTGCTTGTTTTTTAAAGGTTTTTATTTGCTGTCTTTTAGGGGATCTGAGGAAGGCAGATAACATGAAATCTTGCATGTTGCACACCTGCAGCCTGAAGACATGAGCTGTTGCCATCACTAATTTATCTGAGTGGGTATGAAAAGAAACTTTGGAGGAATTCTTGACCATGTGACAAATGGCTGGTTAAAGACTATTAAAATATATTTATATATATTTTATTATATATATTATATATAACGTATGCAATAGAAATTCACTAAATATGTTTTTTTAAGAATTCCAGTCTTGCTGAAATGCCATGCCCCCTCTAATTTGGTAAGACACGCAAAATAACAGCACATTGTTGGAAGTCAAGGCATTAGAGGCCAGTATCCACAGGAATTACATCTATATTGAATGATTCATGATTAACACTCACTACCAACATTTAATGCCGATGCATAAAGTAGTGTGCCCTACAGTATACTCCAGGGCACACTGTAGCAAGTGCTTAAAAAAGGTGTTTTAGTTGCCTATAGCTTGCCTATAGCTTTCCATAGCTTATGCCATGTGCAAAAACGAACGGAACATAATCTGGGGTTTTGCAGCATCATTTAATATTGATGTTGCTGTCCGGCGATAGGGTCGATCATTCTCATCAGGTTTGTTTGTTAGAATGTGGTGGCTTTATTGTTGTTTCATCTCAGTGAATTTCACTGAACATCTTCCAGTAACCTCTGAGGTTTCTGTATTTCACTTTCTAACTATATATATATATATATATATATAGATATAGATATATAGATATAGATATAGATACATATATATACACGCTTATTTTAACATGCACACACACACTAATGGGAAAACTCTCACTGACATAATGCATCCCCTGGCTTCTAACCCTAACCTTAACCATTGGAACTACATCCCTTACTCTGACTTTGACCTAAACCTAATTCCAACCTAAAAACAATTACCTTCAAACAGCCCTCTGAAAAATCGAGGACCAGCCAAAATGTCTCCACTTTCCAAAGTGTCCTCACTCTCAAGGTCTATCTCAAATTGGCCCTCTCAAAGATAGAAGTACAAGAGCACACACACATTCACTCACTATATACCCTAAATAATCTAAAATATTAAAACTTATTTCACTTATTGGCAAATTAATCTAATTTATTGGATTCACTAATGCTCTGAAATAATTTGGCTGTCTGCTGATGATTAATTGGAGCTTTTAAGCATCTAGATTTCCTTTATTAATCTCACACCAAATTCGTCTTCAGCAGCCTGAACCCAATGTGGCTTTGTCAAATAATGTATTGACTGCAATATATAACAGCGTACACAAGTCTGAATATTAAAGACCAATTACTTGAAAAAATGACAGAGTGCAAATTGGTGAGTGGGAGGAAGAGTTTGAAAGAGTTCCTGGAATGAGGATTTGAATTTTGTTTCTGTATATTTGCAGATAGGTTTTGCTACAGATAAACTCAGTAAGGTCACTGATTCGCTGTTACACAAAACACAGAAATTAATTATCTTGATAAACTCCAGGGTGTGTCATTGTTTAGGAGTGTTTTAGAGTTCCCACCCCCCCATATATTTACCTAGATAGGATGTGATTTTGTCTTTCATTTTGCACCAATTGAGACTGCTGATAGGAGACACTGCTGAATGATATTAAAGTCCCCCTCAACTCAAATGTGTTTTATTGTTACCTCACTTGGAGTTTTGAGCTTCACTGTGCAGAATGATGTATGTGCAGAGTTTGAAACTAGAAGGCTGTTTTCACATTTATCTGCTGAAGGAGAAAAGTTTCTCTGTGCTCATTGAAAATCTGAGTGGACCTATGAGCATGATTTGTGAAATTGTGACTAGTTTGGATGTCAGTCATGGTTCAGTGTGTAGCTTACACAAGTGTGACGTGGAAACTTGAAGCCTCCAGTGCACACACTGAGAATGGACTTTTTAGTGCAGGAGGAAATATCTTGTGTCCAGCAGTTAAACTTTTGAAATGAATATTTTGTTCCGACCAGCTCAAAATCTGCAACATAAGGGACACAACACCAGGTTAGATGCAAAAGCATACATTTATTTACAAAAAAGATAAAGTAAGAGAACAAACAAAAAAATGGCTCTTGCTTCTGAGAGTTGAGAGTGTGGGTAGAGGAAGGAGCCACCTATATAGACCCAGCTCACATCTTCACACAGGTGCCCTCAGTCAGTCATCATGAGCTGCACTTAGAACACGAAGACATAAGACATCCACAATATTGTCATACCCCCTTTTGTGACGGATGTATAACGGATTTACTGTTATACATCTGAGTTAGAAACACAAGAGGGTTGTGCTCTGTAAAAACTATCACCGGCTGCAGACAGTACCACTCGTGTCAACCTCCAACTTGAAATGGTACTGTAAAGTCTGGAGCCTACAGCACTGGGGAGCTACAGAGAAGAGTTTTGCCAGTCTGAAAAGCCTGCTCGCACTTTGCTTCCCAAACCAAACTTTTAGTGGGGCTAAGGGGGTCTGTGAAAGGGGACACAATGGAAGCAAAGTTATGGCCAAAACCTCGGTAGTAACCAGCTAAGCTGAGAAAACAGTGGCTCTCCCGCTTAGTAATGGGAACAGGGAACTTAGCGATGGCGGTTATCTTAGCATTTACTGGACACACTTGGCCCTGACCGACCTGCTTGCTTAGATAAGTGATGGTAGCTTTAGTAAACTCACATTTTGCATGGTTCAGGGTGAGAGAGGCCTCTTGCAAACACTGAAACACAGTCGACAGGCTTTCCACATGAGATTTCCAATCAGCGGAGTAGACCACCACATCATCGAGTTATGCCTCACAGTTTGTTACTCCAGACAACACCCTCTGCATTAGGCATTGAAAAGTGGCTGGAGTATTGCTCATCTCAAATGCCCTGACCACATACTGCAGGAAATTGTCTGGGAAAACAAATGCAGAGATCTTGGAAGCACTGGCAGTCAAGGGCACTTGCCAGTAGCCCTTGAACAAGTCTAACTTTTGTGACATAGCAAGCAGCTCCAACCCTATTTATGCAATCTTCCACATGAGAAAGAGGAAACTAATCTGGCTTGGTAACACTGTTTACTTTCCTGACAGGTGACTCAGTTTTTCTCAACCACATAAGGACCTGCAAACTTGGCTTGCAGTACTGAACCAGAGAACAGAGTCTCCGGATTGAAAACTTTGTTTTGTTTTCTTATCAAACTGAGCTTCCATTTTAGATTGGGAAATCGTCAAGGCCTCTTTTGCTACCTCACAGGCATAGTGAAGATGCTCTCTGAAAGAGCTGACGTAGTCCAGCATATTTTGGCTAGGAGAGGAATCTCTGATCAACTGCTCACAACAATTTCAATGGGCCTCAAACTGTGTGGCCAAACAACAATTTTGCATGACTGAAATAGACATTTCTGAAAGGTTCACCACATTCTAAAACTTACATGTCTGGGCATGAGTAACAACACAAGCAGGAAACACTGTAGGGAACTGGGATGATAGATCACCCTGGTTATCATCAAATACAGAGCTAGTGAGATTACTCACAATGATGGGCAGGGGAAACACTTCCCCACCAGCTAGATCATTAACCAGAATCAGGTCTACTACTCCTACAGGAAGCTGAGGGCGAATAGCCACTGCCACAGGGCATCTAACCAAACCAGACTGCAAATATACAACATGCAATGGGGTTTTAAGCCAGTACATTTTGCATCCTCGAACTAAAGCACTGCTGCCAGTAGACGTTCTCTCATAGAAGGGTAAAACTGCCCCAAACAACAACGACTGAGCGGCTCCTATATTCCTTTGAATTTGAATTGGGACAGGCTTCTCCAACTCAGAAATGGCTATTGAACCATCTGCACAGAAGGGTGCAAAGGGTCATGCTCATGGCAGTCTTTGATCGTATTGAAGCTATCAGCTCTACAGGTTTAGCAGCTTTGTGCTTTTTACTGAGAGCATAACAGTCAACTATGACATGCCCAGGCTATTTACCCAAAAAAACAAAAAAACCTGCTAATTCTCAGAGTTCCCATTGCTAGAACTACCAGCCTTTTGTACCAAAAACTGAAGAATCAGGATCATTGCTGCCAGTTTTAAAGTGGGGAGTGTGAGGAGAAGCATAGCTCTTAGTCTCCCAAGATTGCTCATAAAGAACTACTTTATGAGCCAAGACATACTCATCAGCAAGCACAGAAGCCTCCTACACCTTAGATACTCTCTGCTCACTCAGATAGGTGGCAACCACCACAGGGACACAATTTCTGAACAGGGACACAGTTTCTTCTGAAGAAGAAACTGCTCTTTGGTCTTTTAAGATGTGCACCACCTAATAAACAGGATTTCCTTCTTTGGAAAATTCCACAAATGTCTGCTTCTCAACCTTACAACAACTTCTAAACTCTGCCTGTAGGTCTCTGGGACCAACTCATAGGCACGCAAGATGCTGCTTTAACAACCTCATAGCCAAAGCTTTGGGTGAGAGTTAATGAGGAGTAGACCTCCTGGACATTACCAGTCAGTACACACTGCAACAATACTGTCCAGAAATCTTTAGGCCATTCCAAAGAGGTGGCTACACGCTCCAAATGGGCAGAGTATTTTTCCTCATCCATCTCAGAAATGAGGAACTAAACTTATTTTCCTTCCAACATCAAATCAAGGAGGGGAGACAGAGAAAGATGTATTAGAACTAGCAGTATCAGAATTTCTATTTCTATTTCCATTTCTAGCTACCTCACCTCTCCTCTATCCTTTGCCTCAATCTTTAGCTGTTTTATATTGAGCTGTAGTTCCAATTCTCATAAGCGTACAGACTGATCATCTTGAGTCTGCAACTTTATCTGCTCTGTCTTGCTGCCAAGCAACTTAACAGACACACTTAAGTCTCTTCATCAGACTAGCTAGAATCCCTGGGCAGTACTCCATGCTCAACAAGTACAATGGCTATCTTAGTTCTAAGTTCATCTTTCTTACAAGAAGTAGAAGCAATTTCCATATGGTAATGCTCTGCAATGGCCATGAGCTGGGCTTTGGTGCAATGACAAAGCTACTTTGTCATAGGAGCTTCACTAAACCCCTGCAAATCAAACTCCACAGTGAAATTACCAAAATGACTTGATGTAGAACAAATATTTACAGCAAAAGTTACAGGAAAGTACTACTGAAGGTGGCACAAACAAATAAGCTCTCCCTAGAGAAGCTTCTTAACTAGGTAGCTACAAACCAGTGCAACACAAGGTAACACTACCATACAGAACTAAAGTATTATGAAACAAAGGCAAGTTAACATTGCCATAAGCCTACACAAAACCAAAAGTAAGCAATCGAAACTTACAAAGCACTAGGCTGATACCGGTAGTAATTTCCACAACTATTTCAGGCCACACAATATAGAAATGAGAGATGAGACAGTGCATCTCAAGCACTAAACACCACTGAGAAGAAAGTAGGTTGCACAAAATGTAGTCCATGCAAAAAGCATGTAACTACACAAACAAAAAGCTTACACAGACTAAATGAAAGCATGAGCACTGGCACTTCCCATTCAAACTGCCAGACTAATCAGGGTTACAAATGTTCGAGAAGAACACAACTACAGCCTAGCATTTAGTAGAAACTACTGCGCATAACAAAAGTAGAAAAAAATAAAAATTGCTCTAGCTCCCTACATTCACACAGAATGAGGTGCATGTGAAGGACGAAGGCTATTGAACTCTCTACCTAAGAGTCTAATTCTATCTAACTAGAACTCAACAGCCCTGTTTGCACCTGGTATTAACATGCGTCCCAAGTGATCCAATCACAAGTGGACAGCTCTAAATACAGATGTAAACGCACCCAAGATGCACTGAGGACGGATTGAGATCCGATCACTCAGACCACATTTGGAGGTGATCTGGGCCACATCATTCATTTAGCAGTGTAAACGCAATGTGTCTTGGGCCACACTGAAGGACCGCCTACTCAACTGACGTCCTCTATTTTCCCACTAGGAACGGGAATTACATTGCTGCCTCCTGCGTTCAACTTGTTTGATAACAGGATAAAGAAATGCATTATTTTGTTTTTGTCCATTTTTCATGTGAATTAAAAGAACGAAACCCCCCCATCCCCCAGTTTTTTCCTGTTTTCCCCGTTCCCCTAACCCGTTTTCATCATCGCTTCAACAATTAGAATAGAAATCAAACCAAAACCAGAAAATGACTTGTTTTTCACCCATCTGTCTAAAAAACATATTTCAGAAGCTAAATGTTGCTGGATAGTTTCCTCTGTTCTGTCAAGTTGATAACTACATACGTCATACATAATGGAGCTCAGGATTTATCAGGAGGACGGCTGCTTTACTCCAAATAGTTTCACTGTATGAACCTAGACTGTGTGTGTGTGTGTGTGTTACAGCTGACCTATTGGATGTGTAGAAGAACACAGAACATTAATTAACATTAGATCCTGACTGATCCTGTCGGCGTGTCTGGAGATTTGAATAATCAATGAAGTTATGCTGCTATGTCTCGTGCGTAAATGCGCAGATCGCTGCATATAACTATATTTGTTATATACATATACACACACACATATGTATATATTCATATATATACATATGTGTGTGATTGTGTTCAGATGCAGCACTAGAGCAAATCAATAGGATGGGCATGTGATTTTTGTTAAGGGGCACACAATGCATTATATATTTGTTTATCCTGTTATTAAACAAGCTGAACACAGCTTTGGACGGAGGGTACACAGACCCCTGGTCCTCCCGCTGGTTAAAAACAACAACGAATATGGTCTTTGCAAACGGAAATGATGTACATGTTTATTTGCATATTGAGCGGGGAGGTGAGATCTGATCACAAGTGGTCACTCAAGATGCATGTGGAGACGCATGTTAATGCCAAGTGTAAACAGGGCCAACTACTCTTTGTTGGCTTTCCCAGACACGCCAGGGGCCACTACCAAGGTTACCGTACAAAAACAATAAAGTGATGATGGTCACACCAACACCCACAGGCTTACTTAACCAGGCAAGCTCTAAAATTAAAGTCGGTCATCAGTAAGCTTCACCTGGAACACAAAGACATAACACACACACACACACAAGCAAAACAATAACAGGACACAGAATGACACATGACACTTATCATGACACATGACACTGCATATTCATTGATTCTGGATTTTTAAATGACAGAGAAGTATTTTGAAATATTTAAATCATACAACATACATTTAGCAGACTGGGAAGTAAGATGCTCCAATACTACCCTGCTACAAAAATAATAATGAAATCACATTCATTTGTTTGTGAAGTTTGGTCTGATAAGTATATTGCTTTAGATAATCAGTAAAAGAGTAGCATCTGCCAAACATACACAGTTAGCGCCTCTTCCCTGTCAACACACATGCACACACTCAGGCACACACACACGCTATGCCTCAAACATTATCATTGTGACCTCTTACCCTCAGAGGGCACTGCAAAGTCTCATTACAGCCACAAAATGCCTCGACACTGTGGGAAAAGGAGAGAGGGAAGGAAGGAAGACAATAATGAAAGGGAAGTGAAGAGAAAGGAGGCAGTTTGCCAGGTCTGTTAATTGAAAGGTGGTCAGTCAACTTTCCCAGGAAAAAAAAAAAGTATTCAGAAAAGGTAGATCAAGGGGTAAAGGTCAGGCTGCAGCTACAGACTGCATAGAGAAAGAGAGGACATTAGCAGTGATACAGAATGATATACTGGTGACTCACAAAGACCTTGGCAGGACAGGATATGTCTTTGTGTGACGGATGACAGTTTGGACACTTAACAACTGGCCACTTGCTTCCACTGACCTGTTTCTGTGGTGTATTTTAGGAAATCTAATTTCCTGCCGCTTCCAAAAGGTTACCATCTACATTTGGGAAATGTGATTTTGATGAGGCATTTATTAGTGATGGCAGAGACAGGCTAAAGGGAAGATAGAGGTTAAGAGGGATGGCTAAAAAGCTGAGGACTCTATGGTTAATCTCACAAAAGGTGGAGGGCACAGTGAAAGGCAGATACATACCTGAATCTTCTAGTTGTGCTGTATAAGTGTGCATACTGTATTGCCTCTACAGATATAAGCTTTATCATTACATCAGGTAGTATAGTTTAAAGGCCCTGAAAACCTATTTTCTCAATGAGCTTCTTATTATAAGCAATGTGGTCCACATGAACATATTTTTCTGCCAAACATTTTTAAATCTGTGTTCCTCTCACTGGTTTGAAGTGGGTAGGGTTCAGTTAGAAAAAGGTGATGTCACATACAGTACTTCAAAATGGAAATCAAGATATAGCAACATCTGAGTCAAAATCTGATCACAGCAGAGTTGTTTGTTGCCAGACCACTTGGCATCTGATTAATCTGATTAAACCACTCCCACACAGTGCTGATGATGCCGATAAGAGTTTTGGAGTGTTAAATACTTAATAAGTAATAACTACAGATGTTTTTTTTTTTCTTCAAACTTAATTTAGTAATGAATATTTAACACTATGGGATACTTACTGAAAAGTTTTTAGAGGCTTTAAAGTTGAAAGGAAATCATGTTTTTTTCTGATGTCAGGCACACAACACTCACACTATAAATGTGTAATGAAGATTAGGATTCAGCCAATATTAGTCTTTGAAGGCTTATTACTACATGTTTATTTCAAATTGTATTTTACGTTTTGTTATCTTCCTTTTACCACTTATTTTTAGCACAACAGCAAAAGTTAATTGTTATTCCTATTTAATTTTGATGTAGAATACTGTACATATAGAATATCAACACAAAATATCTGCGTACTTGGTTTTTTTGGAGCTTTCAGCCACCTCTCATGGCCTTCATCAGCTGATGGAGTTTGCTGAGTTTTTAGAGAGTATGCAACCACCTGTTACTACATCACAGAAATTCTATGTTTAGGTCACGTGATAACAACTAACCAACTAACTGACTGAGCAAAGTCCATCCACCATTGAAGGCCGTTGATGATTTTTTGTCAAACTGTATCCAAGGCCAACCTTGAACCTCAACAAAATATCTACTATTAGCTCTTGGTAACAAGAGAGATGTGCTTACTTTCAGTTTCACTTCCAAATACATTGTTTAGATAACTCTAATACCAGTATTACATTAAATAGACTCATTTACTACAGGCTTTCTCAGTATGTTTATATGTTTCTAGAAGCATCCTCCACTTTGTTTTATGTGCATTTGTGGCCCATAAGAGGTTTCAACAGACTATAGAGCAAAACACTAAAGTATAGAGTATTAATGTTAGTGCTAGTGGCCATTTTGATTCAGTGAAGAAATGTTTTTGTACAAAACACCACAGTACTGTTTTTAGTTTTTCACTTGTTTGTGATGTTGTTTGTGTTCAGGGTGTTTAAAAGTAAGAATATTGCTGGAAAAAAAGGCAGTTAGCCAGCCAAGTCAGACCTGTAAGCCTGTAGAAACATAGGTTGGAAAGCTATATGTTTACTGTATTTCCTAGCCAGCAGATATAAGGGGTAACAGGGCTAATTAGACTGGTTAGGGCATTCTGTAAGAGTTTAATGTGTAATGTGATGTTTTAATTAGTTAACTGAGCAAGAGACATTTGTGGAACTTAAAATATGCTTATTGCTGTTTATGTTCAGTGTTGTTTCTGTGTTATTTAGAAGATGTTAATGTGCAACAAAGTACAGTGACATTCAGAGGTCAGAGATAGAAGTACAGAGGTCAGAGATAGAGCTAACGCTGCGAGGAGATGATGAGCATTGCTGACCACTGTGTTAAATGTTTTGCACAGTTACCTCCCTCTATAAATAAATGTGTTGTACCAGTTTGGGCCCAGCGCCTCATTCAGGACCTGTAACACACTCACATATTAGCAGCATTAAACATACTTACATTCACCCACACTCACATCCAGTCTGAGATCGTTGTTTTGCCCTGTAGGTGAGTGAAGGACAGTGTGCACCGGAGTGAACTCGCCGTTGATGAGAAAATCTGCTCTGGTGGTGGAGGCTTGTCCCAAATGAGCCAGTGCACGAGCAGGTGTGAATGAGTCAATTAAGAGTTTTAATGAGGGGGAGGCTAAGATGAAGGAACGCAAAGAGATGAAGAGAGGGGTGCAGGGGAGGGGAGGTGGGAGTGGATCTGCATACCCAAGTGAAAGCAGATTTCTGATCTAAAGAGGCTCTCATGTGGATCGGATCTCTGCCAAGCTCTGGCTCTAGTCTGAGTGCCTGTCTGTCTGCTTCTGCCAGTTTGTGCTCGCCCTGTCTGTGTGGAGTCTCTTATAAACTGATGAAGATACAAACTTCTTTGGTGGGGAACTTTTCTGCAGCATGCAGCAAGTAAATGCTGTTGCCTGACAACTTCTCAAATAAACAGTTAAAGGTGCGTTAATAGTGGGTCAAAAACTCTGCAGAGTAGCTTTCTTGGAACTAACAATTTAGACTTCTGTTGACTTCTTAATAATTCATTGGAGTGTGTTCCATTTCTATCGTATGTCTACTACAGTGTCTATTGATACCACCAATGGGGGATGCCATTGTCAAAAATATCTGAATTCTACACATTAGAACTATTTTGTAAATTAATTTACAATTTGATATCCATCATTTTGCTTCACTAAATTAACTCATTCCACATGAACCATTCATACTAGTTTGTAAAATCAGGTCATCTATTTTTATCAGTCATGTAGATGCTACTTCTTGATTTTCATTCAGATCAATGTAAATTTTTCAACTACCACCATCAGAGCCATTTCATGACTTATAATTATACATCCAAGTCTTGTAAGTCTCTTGGAATTTTCTCTGATGAAAGTGAAAATAGTAAATACTTTCAAAGCAGCCAGGTAATACACTTTTTTGTTTAAATAATTTTTTTTCCATAAAGCTACTGTAAGTGGGGTTTTGCAGGGGTTTTCATTTGTACCTGCATCCTGTTATGCTACAGGTACAGTTAATCAAGTCTAGCCAAAGAAGTGGGTCTTTGAATTATCACAGAATTGTGCAGTAGTTTGCAGTTGTGGATTCTGATTTCTTAATTGTCTAGGTCAGTAGATTTTGGACATAATTTTGTCACTCTCCCCAAAGTGGATGAAGCTATAGAAAACAGTGACCCAGTTCTGAAAAACTCTTACAAAAAAGTGTGTTCTTTATATTTCTTCCTCTTCTGTCTCTGCAGATCTACTGGTTTTTGTCCGTTCCATTTTCATCTGTGACCAGCTTCTTTCTCTTGCTCATTGAGTGGGCCCTGTCCCCAGGCCAGTAGGAATAATTAGATTTGGGAATGCAGAGAATAAGTCAGTGCTCATCCCAGTACACATGCACTCATTCATGCACTTGCGCAATGCATTCGAGATTATGCAAATCAGGGGCTCATGCTTCCTTTGAAATGTACAGAATGAGGATGGAGGAGGCTTGCTGCAGAGATAAACACAGGGTTCAGACGGAGGACGCGAGAATGAACGTGTTGAACTTCACACAATGCAAACGCATCATCCTAAAAATGTGCTCAGCTTAAATAGATGTGCAGCCTGCAGCAAAGAGCCTGCCACCTCACTAAGTGGTTCTTTTTCCATCACACTTCTACTATTGTAAGTTAAGTATATTAACAATTGATTACCAATTGAAGTAGTGACAAGGGGAATTCTATCAGCATTAGAAGTAAGTAATGCCAACTAAATGTGTCTGAAACCAAAGACATGGTAATCAGCTTTAGAAAGACTCCTCCTAGTCCTGTGCTAACCAGCATCCAAGGTGCTGACATTGAGCTGGTGAACAGCTATAAATACCTGTGTGTTGCTTCCACAACAAAAAAGTCCAACAACAACTTTTTTTCCTGAGAAAAATGTGTTCCTTTAACGTCGGCTCTGAGATGATGACTCTTTTATAGAGGTTTTATTGAATCAGTTTTAATGTTCTGCATTGTTGCTTGGTATGGTAATTTGACTCTGGCCAATAAAAACAGGCTTGGTAGCCTCATCAAAGTGGCTAGTAAGATTTCAGGGAGGAGTCAAGCCCAGTTTATCGACCTTTACAATAGGCAGCTGTTCAGAAAGGCTACTTTGCTTCTAGAGTGCCAAGATCACCCCCTTTGGACAGAGTTTGAACTGTTACCCTCAGGTTGTCGGTTGAGGGTACCATTATTAGGACTAAGAGATATAAGGTTTCCTTTGTCCCTGCTGCCATTCAATTGTTAAATGGTAAATAGTATTTTACTGTTGTCTGGAGACTACTTATTTACACAGACTGTGTTGTGTATCCTGGCTGCAAACCAATTTTCCCTTTAAGGAACAATAAAGATACTTTGAACTTTGATCTTAGAAGTGTGCCAAATGCAGTTTTATTTGTATTTTAATTTAGGTTAGAGAAATAGTCAGAGCTTAAGTTGGTCAAGATGGAAATGTTGATAAAAATATACCTTTCACTCCTGTTATATATTGCAAACCTATTGGTATACATATATATACATATACATATATGAAGGGGGACCCAAAAGTTCCCGTAATTATAAAAAAACTGTTATTATGAATCTTTCAGTAGTACCTTTCTAATGTCCTTCAAAGTACTCTACTTGAGATGTGATACAATCGTCCCAGCACTTCTCCCATTCCTGTAGTCATCTTTTGTCACCATTTAACTTAACCACAGCATTGTCACACCATAAAACAAAATAATTTTTTTAACAGTGATTTGTTACGGTTTTGGAAAGCATAAATAGAAGCGGCATATTATAAAATGCTCCTATGGGTTGTTCTGGAGTGCATGGTACAATTGACCTATGTGGTTGTTTGATTATGAGGATGTGTTGGCACTGACAATACTAAGTCCCTTTTAATTTTCTCCACATCTTCATGTAAGCTTCTAACATGATAGAAACTTCTTCTGTTCTCTTTTTTTCTTTTTTGTTGTGTAGTTTGTGTATCTAGACTGCCCTCGCTCATTACCTCTGCATGTGAAGAGTTTTATAAATTAATTTTCCTTCTGACTGCCTCACAACATACTGTAAGTGTAATGTGTAATGTTAGGTCCAGTCTTAAAAGCCAATTATCCATTGGGTGAAAATTGCCACAATTAAAGTTAAATTACCAGTGGCAATATATGAGCAGCAAATACCCTTTTCGAGGCAATATTTTCAGTGTCAACATGGTGGAACAGTTGGTAAAGTATAACATGATTATCCATATGTGATACATTTGTATCATTAGCAGTTGTTTTGTTATAACCTTTAAAATTTTAAAAATTACTTTTGAACACAGTTATTAGGTTCTATTTTTGTTACTCATGCTATAAAATACTGTCAAAAATTTTAAGTTTTTTATATTTAATCACAATCACAGTCATTTTTAAACATGAATTGCCAGTTCCTCAGTCATTGTTGAACTGTCATTGATAATGGTTTGTTTTAATGGTATTGCTATTTTTCTCTAAAACACTGTTCATCCTTGGTTATATGAAAAATGCATATTTCTGCAAACCTGTGTGTCGATTGTGTGTAATGAATAGGATTCATGGATCCTGCAGGCAATGAAATGCCCAAGGAGACCAAAGAGAAACCAAAGACCTGGCAATGCAGGGCCCATTGTTGCCATGAAATGACCCATATCAAAATAATACCAGTTTAAGTATTCATGAATTCCGAAGAATACTGGTTGAGAGAAACAATGAATTAGCACGGCGTGTAATTATTATTCATATGTTTGACAAATAGGAAAGGGGACTGCTGATATGCATCCAACCGAGAGAGAGAGAGAAAGAGAGAGAGAAAGTCTATGTCAGCTCCTCTCTTCCAACACCTAAGGGGTGGAAATTCAGGTTATCTAAGCTCTAGTTTCTCATTCTTAAACAACTATAGATGTCTACACTGAAGGATGAGGGAATACATATATAAATTCAGATAGAAAGAAGCAAGAGTAGAGAACATGATGACAACATGTATGCAGTCAATCATGCAATTTTTTATTTTCCCAAATTGATGATAGCTTAGGTGGCTGAACATGAATCCAGTTGATTCTGAGAATATTCCTTTACATTAAATGCCTTCATGTGCTAAAACAGGATATAATACATTTCAACAAGACACTCAGATACTCTTTTGTGCCCAACAAAAGTGGGCTGGAGGTTTTGACAAAATGCCCATGAGCTGAACCCACAAGTGTTTCAAAGACGCTCATCAGGAGTTGAGAATACTAGTGTCCAGTGTTTTTGGAGATGAACACAGTGCTCTGTTGACTGAAAAAAACAATATATTTATAATCTACAAAGGAATTTTGAATGTCAAGGACATGTCTCTGATGAACAGTACATCTTGAGCCTGGTCCTGCATGCCAGCAGGAGAGAACAAGATTATTGGCAAAATGTGATGCTGATATAGTGTATGTTGTGCTCCTCAGTAGCTGATAATAGCCTGGTCTCTGTCATCTATTAGGCAATCCTATTAACCGAAACTCAAACATCATGCTTCATCATTAGGCCATTACAACTCTGATGTAATCTTGGCTTATGAATTAAATTACCTGTGTCCTACATGACTTTAATAGACTCTGAGCGAGGGTTTATGCCAGCAGTGGGGCTAACGTTGATAGGAAATGAATAATTCCTCTGGGATTGCAAATGAAACACCCTTAATGTTTAAAGTCATAAAGCAGGCGTGGCAGGACATTTTATTCTTTAATGAAAGGAAGGAAAGATTTGATGATTAAGCAGTGCAGACGCGCTATTCTTGTTTTTTTCCAAAAAAAGTGGGGGGAAAAAATTTTATTGCCTTGTTACTTGAGGTCATTCAGGACATTGTTAAGATACCGCATTGAAGAGTATTTGAAAATCAATATAGATAGAATCTGTCATGAACAGTCATCTTAGCTTTACACACATTTTTAGTTTAGGACACTGACATTTGAATTTTTATTTGACATTTCTATATAAAGAAATCCCACTGGGAGTTATTTATCTTTTACATGTAAGGAGTTCAGCACCTCAGACACTGAGCAACACAACTACAACAAAAGAATCACTCAACAAACTGTCTTCTCCAATTGACATTACCAAGAGTTCATGTACAGGGCATGACAACTTACCGAGACAAAACAACATATCAAACTATCAGAGAGCTGCAAACATGTTGCAGCCAAATGTAGAGGAAGTATAAACACCCTAAGGCATCAGTTGATGAGCCTTTTTTACCTGGGTTAAACAAGGCCTGGTACACAACATTTGTTTTTCACCTGCCGCTCTGTTTGGGAACATGTAGAAATGTCTTGGCAATAAGACGGATGTCTACATGTTTCTTATCTATTCCCATCTGTAAGGTGTATAAAATGCAAAGTGCTGTAAAGCCTCTGGAGTTGCTGTTTTGATAGTCTGGAAGATTTTGATCAGTCTCCAAAGGCATCAGTATGGGAGGTAGCAATTTCTCGGTGCAGAAGCAAGACTCACACAAAAAGCGAAAACTTTGAGAACGTATAAGATTTATAGAGATACTGTATGCATAATCAGCCAAGATTATGGTAATCAGAATTATGCAACAAATCAGCGGGTCTAGAGAGATGGATAAGCCACCTGACAATACAGTATTTAAACACTGGTTATTTACAGTTATTTGAGCATTTAAGAATGTTTGACATTTGGACACTGTTCTAAATAAAAATACATAAATGATATTGAGAGATTGAGAGAGAACAGTAGTGGTTGCAGTAACTCATCCAGGTTATCAGGTCATAAAGTTTATTCCAGCAACAGCTGTGTGTTGTGCCCAAGTAGCCTATTCTTATACATAACCCTAAACCAATACTTCCTTTTGGCATTTGCTCTGAAAAAAAGGCTCAACTAAATGCCTAATATGGAAAAAGAGGGGAGAAAAGGTGACAAACTGTCACATTTTGAGAAGGCCACCTGAGAGAGCAAGACATACAGAGCACCATGACTATGTGAGGTAGATAGTCTGTTAAGATAGACACTGAAATAAAGTGAGAAAGATATAGATGATTAATTGTTGTCATTTACTGGCCTTCTAATAAAAATGAATGGATGACACAAATGTCATTAGGCCTATTTAGCTTGTAACCTGTTAAATATATTCCTCTCTCTCTCTTAAGCTTTCTCGTCTCTCAACACTGATATTGCATAGAAAGGTAATACTAAAGAGAGATGAATAGAAAAATCTATTTTGTACTTTGCATGGTATGGTTGAATAAGCTGTCTTTACTTAAGAAAGATAATCCACTTATGCTTTTGACTTAAGTGTTCTCTCTGCTCAAAACCAAGGCCACCTTCAGCTAAAACATCTCCATGCACTGACAAAAAAACCCCACTTAAATTGCCTTTGCAAGGTGAGATTCATAACTATTTATTTGACACTGAAATTGTCTCACAGTGACAGCCTGACAACATTCCAGGCCTCTGTGTGTTCAGCAGGGATCAGTGATGTGGCACCTGTTTGTCATAGACCTGTAAGAACTACCATTTAAACAGGCATCTACACATCAATGCACAGATTCATGCAGGGTCAGATTGTTGTGTTTATGTACTAAGCGTGCAGTGATTCGTTTATAGAGGTCATGCCACATCCATGTAGTGCTTTGATCACTGAGTTGTGACAATTCCTAGTAAATATCTCTACTGTCCCTCTCTGCATCATCTACACCTCCCTGTCTGTCTCACTGTTAAACTAACACTCATGAAAACACATGGCTAGTGTTAAGTGGGGTCACAGCAGAAAAAAAAAAAAAAAACCATTAATTATAGCCATCAATTCAGGCTGGGGACATGCATGAGGATTACTGGACTAGTTTGTGTGGTTTGTCCACACCAGCAATAGTCTTGATTGGACTCCAGAATAGTGATCTGGAAAGATAGTGTGAGAGGTTTACAGAATCTGCATTAACCTTGACAAATGATCCACCCACTGAGGTAAACTACCCAAATAAAATCAAAGTGTTTTATTTATAGTATGATCAGCATGAGTACTAAAAAAGTCATGTTAGCATGCATGGATCACAGATTCATTTGTAAAAAAGTGGAGGCTCTGCACATTGTTGTTTTTAGTTATTCTGGCTGATCAGATGTCAGTCTGGGGTTGTTGTGTGATGCTTTGCTTGCAGTTTGCTGTGGTCACTAAACTCCATACTTCCCATACGTCCCCTCTCCCCTCAAAAATATGTGCAAATGCTATGCAGAATGATGCAGAGTTTGACACTAGAAGCCTGTTTTCACACTCATCTGCTGAAAGTGGAACAGTTCTCTGCATGTACTGAAGGTGTATACCAATGAGCACGATTTGTGACATCACAACTAGTTTGGAGCCGATTGATGTCCAGTATGCAACTTACACAAGTAATGTTGAAGCTTAAAGCCTCCAGTGCACATGTCTGAAAATTAACTTTTCAGTAAGGTAGGAAACTTTTGAAATTAAAACTATTTGCATATTCATAGATTCTGGATTTTTCAATAAAGGAGAAGGAGATTTCATTATAAGAACTAGGTAGTTTTTTTTAAATAGAGAAACCATATTATTATTCAAAGCAGAGTATTTTTATGTGTCTTAAAACATGTCTGAAGATAAAGTTAAAGAGCATCTTATCTTAAGTTGTCCTGGCCTAACAGATATGAACAAAACTAATAATAAAGTCAGGGATCTGCCAATCAAGCATAATCTGCACATGCCCACACAGTCCTAAAAAGAATGCTAAAAAGCCACAGTAAGTGAAAGCTCCCATGTGTATGGACCATGGAGTTGAGTTCTTGACATTAGTGAGCTATCAGGAGTCAGCAGCATTATTGCAGATTATTTAGTGTGTGATATCAGTAAGTGTTAACAAAAAAGCCTTCTAGTGATTTTCCAGCTTTTCATTATTATCCTTTTTTCAATATACAGCTTGAAACACTTCAACAACACATTTACTAAATAACTTCCTTTTATTATATTTGGTCTATACATACAGTATACAAATCATGCATGTTCCTCACTGGGCCATTAAAGGACAAATTGTCAGGAAAGATATATATTGTCTGTTGGAGAAGCCATTCGTTAAGCTGTGGTTTTCTAACCAAGTGTTCCTTTACAATAAATAGCGATGCTACGACATGGCCTTGTGGGGGGGACACGGTTTAGGGAGGGGCGTGGGTTGCTGCTTGAATGATGCATGTACATATCAGAGACAAGGGTGCACTGAGAGAGAGGCAGATTTTTCCACCTAAGTGCCTTCAGAGGTGCAAAAGAGGACGTGAAGGCCCTTGGCATTGGCTGGTGCATCTAACGGACCGGAAACAAGGCTTTATATTCAGCAATTTATGATCTCAACACAGGGAAAGGAGTGTAAAGGGGAGGAGAGAGGAGGGAGTACTGGGGGAGACCTTGGGAGGTGAAATGAAGGACATCGTCCAAGACAAACTCTCATCAGCAGATGTCGATGAGAGACGCCAAGCTAACAGGAACAAATGGGATTGCTTCGATTTCAATTTGACATGTCGTTTTAGAAAGCCTTCCACCGTTTTGCATTCACTCTTTCCTTCTCTCTTTCTGACATTCATTCCTTATGTACGTTATTGAGAAGCCCACAAGCCTGTCTCACTGACAGGTAACAAGATAAATGGAAAATATATTGGACTATAAAAACAAAACCTTCCCCGTTTTTTTTTTTTGGTCATTCTCATTTTAGGATGAAAACACAAATTCCTAGAAGTTGCTTATCAAATTTCGGATAAGCTGTGTGAAAATTCTAAAAAAATCAATTTAATTTGTGTTTCAGCAATAAAATAAACCACCATTCCCAAACATATACAAACATTCTGGCAGTATTTTTATTGTATTTTTATTTTTAAAATGAATGATAGCACTGAGTTGAAACAAAACAAACAAACAAAAAAAAACCTGAATCATCTTTACTGAGACAAGGGAAAAGATAGGAAGGACAGAAAGACAAGAGACACACAGACAATCACTGTTAAAAAATAACAACGTTTTATGGTGTGACAACGGCATAGGTCTGGTTATATTTATGCACAAAAACCACTTGGTCGGGGTTAGGGAAAGATCATGGTTTGGGTTAAAAGGATCACTTGAAATGTTGTGTGGGTTAAAGTTACTACTCTCTTTAAGTTAGGCAACCTCCATCATGATGGTAACAGTAAACACCATGACTATCGTAGTTATGGTTTTTTGAAAAACTGTCCCGACTCATGGTTGGAAACATGACACTCACAGTTGGAAACGGGAAGTGAACAGCAGTCTCTTGCAGCTAAGTCCACCTTTTGCCATCTAGCCATCCACCCAACCCTCCACCCCCGACTATGGAAATTTGTCACCTTATACTGATGTTATCTGAACTGCGTCTCTTCTCCGAGTCCTAATTATTTCAACAGCTAGATAGCGTCTGTCACTCAAACGTGACTGTATGTTGTTTTTGCAAGCTGAATTTTTGACCTATACTGTCATTATTCTTTTGAGGATGGACTGCAAAATGCGCTTGGCTAATTTCTCTTTCCTCCCATCTCTCTCTCTTTCCCCTGCTGTCTTCCAGGTTTGCTGTTGGCAGAGTCTCCCTATCTCTCCATGATGATTATGTTGGCAGGTAGTTATGAGACCAGGTGATTAATCCCCCAGGGAGGGGAAACAACATTAACCTGCCTCTCAGCATTTGCCACCACATCACCTTAGGAAAAACACACCAGTCCAACAGCCCACAGTATATTATCCCATAAAGGTTGGATCATAAGCACTGTGGCATTTTCCATAGAATCCTTGAACTAATTAAAACACTAGCCCTCCACTTTAAATGGGCTGCCAGCAATGATGAGACTTACATGAGTGAGTGACAGCTCCCATATTCCTCAAAACCTGGCTCAGACAATTTCATTGGAATTAATTTAATAAAAAGTCCATAGATAGCTCTGTTTTCTTCACCCTCCCCCTCACTCAGTACAGGATTTGGAGACACAATTTCACAGAAATAATTAGGACAGAGCATCATGATAAACCATGTGTTGCTATACTGCAAAATAGCAACCTTTTGACTATGAATGATCAGTCCAACTAGCGTAAAGTACAGTACCATTTCCCTCTCGGGGATGTCTTATGCTATGGTCTTATCTGGTGCTTGAACCCAGCAAAAGAAGGAATAGAATTGTTAGGAACATGGCTCAGATCTCCGAGCAGTAATAGAAGATCAGTGACCTGTAAAAGACTGCAAGGGATAGAAAGGCTCACCGATGTGGTCTGTGCAGGTAGATATAGGATACCTGCCACAGTAAGTATGCCTTCCAGCACCTCCTTTACTTTAGATAGGAGTGGACTTTGTGGTGGCATGTTCACTGTTTACAATGCTTGCTTTCACTTGCAGGAATGCTGGGTTCAGTATTGCTAACAGGTCATTTCCAGGAAGTGTCTGAACAAGAAAAAAAGAAAGTGAAAGAAATAAAAATACAAACAAAATTTGAATAACATTAAGATGTTTACAGGAATGGATATTCATTTGCATAAGGTGAAGAGAAAGGGATATGTGATCACTGACAACAGCAGTTTTAAAATGTGTTGCAAAAATTATCTTCAAGTCTTTAAAGGTGCGTGGTGCACCTGCAGAGCTGATACATCTGGCAAGTGAAAGTCTAAACCAAATGTGTTCAACAGCTCAAGGTATGTTAGGTCTCCACTGTGTGTAAGGAAACGACATTCCATGGCTCTTTATCGGAAGTGAGAAAGTTAACCAGATGTACATTTGTCTATCGAACCACTTTGTCATTTACTTCAAAACTAACTGTGTGAGAGTTACTTACTTAGTTATAGTTACTCCAGTTTCTTATTTACCTGATTATGGTATACCAAGTCATAATGGGCTTATTACTGTCACCTAAGGCCAGAGAGCAGAAAATGCCATCTGTAACTACAATGGATGAGAACTGCAGTTTTAGTGGGTGTGTTTTCCCTATTAGGCCACTAGGGGCAGCTGTTAGTTCATTGCACACTGGAAAACAAACTTGGACAAGGCACACAAAGGTGTGATTTATAGTTCTGCAGTCTTTATCAGTGCTTTCTAACACTGTGTTTTGGATTTACAAGAGGCCTCAAGGAGGATGACTAAATGTATGTATGGTTGTCTCCCACACAGTGGATAAGAAAAGGTAAGGGAGATGGACACATCTGAGAATTTGTTATTTTTACCACTGCCACCCAATTGCTGGCAGGAAACCTACATTCCCTTTGTTTCATTTCCCTTTCCCATGTCTACATAGCATGGTAAATTTAGAAGAAGTGAAGTCAAACATTCTGCATAAAATCCCACACCCGAAGCTGATAAGAGCTGAAAACCCTCAGTTTTCCTCTCAGTACTGCGGTTCTACCCAATCATAACAGCCACCTTGTATTTATTGTATGGGGAGGTGGCATGATGGGACAAAATAATGTCAATGCAAACCCTCAATAGCAAAGTGCAATATTGCTGGGTTAAGGTTTGATTTGGATGCATGAAAATGTATGATGTGACGTGGCACTTCCAGTGCACTGGCTCATTTTTTAATGGACTTTACTGCAGTGTCAGCCAAAACATGTGACCCAACGAGCCATGACAAGACCCAAGCTTTTTCAATGGCAGAGTAAGAAGAGTCTGCAATCACAGGAGTGTATACCCCAACAAACAGATGGAATTATTAATTATTTTTTTATTTTAAAAAATCAGTTTTCTCACAGTTTTTATGTTCATTTAATGTAATTTCGATCCATTGCTCTGTCCTCTTCTACCTGTCTGCCTTTACCACCCAGCCTTCTGCCACGGATTCCATCTGTCTTCCTCTGTGTTTGGTGCAGATGGAGCAACATGACAAGGGCACGGGAGCCAATCCATTCCCACCTTGTCATCTGCAGGCATTTCGATCTGCCACAGTGCTCTTCCATCTCGATTAGGGGTGGCCGGCTGGCGGGAGATGAGTCTGTGTATGTGTGTGTATGTGTATGTCTATGTGTCTGTGTGTGTATTTGGGAAGAGGGGCGTGTGGTCTAAGGCTGAACTAGCCTGTCTTGCAACATCCCCCTCTTCCTCCTTCCTGTCATCCACCTGTCAAAGCATAAGCCACTGTCATGGTGTGGATCTGAAGAACATCGCCACTTTACCTTCACGATTACAATTACTCAGTGCATTTAGTGCAGTTTGTTCCGTTTGCAGAAAATATTCCTCCATTGTCTAAATTTATTAAATTACTGAATTTTCCATCATTTGAATTTTTGGAAGTCCGGGTTTTCAAAAAAACAAACAAAAAAAAAAACATGCTTAATGATTCAGTGATGTGCTAACTTCATAAATCATCAGAATGATATTGTCAGTGGCTTTCTGTTTATGTTATTCCAAACCTGATGTCTATTGTAATGGACATTCAGATTCACATATTCACAATACATATATATATATATATATATATATATATATATATATATATTGTGAATGTGTGTGTATTTTTTTTAAATCAGTACTGTGCAAAAGTTTTAAGCTGATGTGAAAAAATGCTGTAAACAAAGAATGCTTTCAAAAATGGAAGTGTTAATAGTTTATTTTCAGCAAATCACAGCATCACAGCAAAAACAGCATCAATTCTTCTAGGTACACTTGCACACAGTTTTTGAAGGAAGTCGACTGGTAGGTTGTTCCAAACATCTTGGAGAACTAACCACAGATCTTCTGTGGATGTAGGTTTCCTCAAATCCTTCTGTCTCTGCATGTAATCCCAGACAGACTCGATGATGTTGAGATCAGGGCTCTGTGGGGGCCATACCATCACTTCAAGGACTTCTTGTTCTTCTTTACGCTGAAGATAGTTCTTAATGACATTGACTGTATGTTTGGGGTCGTGGTCCTGCTGCAGAATAATTTTGGGGCCAAACATACGTCTCCCTGATGGTATTGCATGATGGATAAGTATCTGCCTGTATTTCTCAGCATTGAGGACACCATTAATCCTGACCAAATCTCCAACTCCATTTGCAGAAATGTAGCCCCAAACCTGAAAGGAACCTCTACCATGCTTCACTGTTGCCTGCAGACACTCATTATTGTACCGCTCTCCAGCCCTTCGGCGTACAAACTGCCTTCTGCTACAGCCAAATATTTCAAATTTTGACTCATCAGTCCAGAGCACCTGCTGCCATTTTTTTGCACCCCAGTTCCTATGTTTGCGTGCATAGTTGAATCGCTTGGCCTTGTTTCCATGTCGAAGGTATGGCTTTTTGGCTGCAAATCTTCCATGAAGACCACTTCTGTCCAGACTTCTCCGGACACCTACCTCCGGTGCCTATAAGAATTGATGCTGATTGATTAGGATTTTTCTTTTGTTCGCTCACTTTGGATTTTGTAAATTGATAAAAATAAACAATTATTTATATTTTTGAAAGCATTCTTAGTTTATGGCATTTTTTCACACCTACCTAAAACTTTTGCATAGTACTGTATATATATATATATATATATATATACGTATGTATGTATATATTTAAGTGATATATTAAACTCAGTATGTTCATATTATGTTCAATTTTAAAAAGTGAGGTCTGCATGGGTATTCATTTCTATTGGAAAAATCATAACGTTTGTTATCACATGTCCTACTGTCTTTTCTGCTGGTCAACTGGTGCTGTAAGTTAAACCTTGACACTGATGGGTTAGTTACAGTCTACTAATAACTAACCAGGAGTCATGTTTTGAAACAATGCATTTTCTTTGTTGGAACCAATACTGTACATATTTGATGTCCATCACAGTGAAGACAGGGTGGAAAAGAATTAAAGTAGGAAAAGATCACTACAGTTATTGACTAATTTTGATTTAAACACAAAGAAGTTATCAGCTTTAAAAAAAAAAAAATCTAAATAACATAATGGGCAAACCCTTGTCCACGCACTATACCATGTGTACACGTACAGTATGCAAATTCAGTCAACATGCACACATTACACATGTTAAAATCACTGGAATAGAGACTCTGCATCGCCTTGCACATTTAGTAACCCTAACTGTGTCCGATAAAAGCTTTGGTCTACAATTGCCTGGTGGATAAATGTTTATTTACTGAAATGTACCTGTTTCTCTAGCTGATGTTTGCTTAATTCATTCTGTTAAATCCCTGTTGAAGCAAACATGGGGGGATAGTGTATTATAGGGGATCACGATTGCACACACACACACACACACACACACACACACACTGAGTTGGCCTCCACAGTCTGTTTGTCTTGACTAAATGTGTTTGCTCCTCTCTTCTGGTGGACACAAAGCTCACCAGTCCACCCTGGATCTAGTTTGCTGTCATAGTAGAGTCCTTCAGGATGCACTGGCTGCACTATAGTAATTGCTATATAGTATCTAATAGTATCTACTGTAGGTTGGAAAGATGTGTGTGTGTGTGTGTGTGTGTGGGACGATGTCACTGGAGATCTCCTTATTGTGTTTTTCCCAGAAATCCCGGAAAGGGATTTATAATTTTCTGTGCTGCTTTGGCAATATAGGTATCTGATATGTTGAATTTGAATTTGAATTTGAATTTAATATTAAGCATAAAATGTTGCTTTTTTGACATTTATGAAAAGTTAACATGACAACACACACTTTAAAAATTGGTGCAAATATCTACTATCGTTACTATAGTAACAGAAATGATTACTGGGACCTTGCTTTGGACAGAAAAGTATTAGGGGGAAAAAAAAGCAGTCTGTGGGTGTTGGATGCAGGGTGATTGAGAGAAAAAAACACCAACAGTATGACTGTGAGAGAGTAGCAAACTGGTTTATGTGTCACTCTGTCCAATCTGCAGTACACAGGATAACAAGGCTTTTCTGCCTGCAGTGTTGCTTCTAGCAATACACCCTCCCTTATTGCTACACAGGCCAGAGGATGATATAACAGCTTCATGACACTAGGGGGTGAAATGACCCATGTTTGAAGTGCTTTCTTAAACAGAGGAGTTTAGTCCAAAGGTGCACACTGTTGATTGTGTGGAACAGTTAGTCTCTGTCATGGGCCTTGGAACAGTACATGGGGCTTGCTGTTTTTCATTCCAGCTATTTCACAAAAGTAGGGACCGATTTTAATGTTGAATACAAGGCAAATTTGTGTTTTGAGGTTGAAATTTCATTCACATTTAGAAGAAAGCGTTTTGTCAGTCAACTACTATAGCTGACAGCGTTTGGTGGTGACTGGCAGTCTCTGCTGTGAGGCCACATGCAACCACCCATCATATACTTCCTTGCCAGTATAGTTCAGTTTAACAAATGTTTTCTTCCCTTGAAGAAAGTTGTTCTTACTTTTTTGCTCTTGATTGGAGACTGGAGTCTATCCAACATGCACTCATGTTGATTACCATTTCTTGTTGGGAGCAAGACTTTGTTGACAAAAGCACAGTTGCAGTTAGTTGTTTGAAACAACACCCCTGAAATCAGTGGTTGTGCCCTTTCCTGCCAACAGCTGACCTCACAATCCTTTGAATTGGTGTCAAACTTGGTTGACCAGTTGTTTGCTACCAGTGACCTTTAAGCCAAAACCCGCCACATAAGATAAATATCTCTCTACATGACTGGTCTTATTAGATTAAATACATATACTGTAGGTAAAAGGTAAACATTCTGAGACTTAAAGTACTTGTGTGACACTGGGAATTTTGGCAGGGTTAGCAATTAAAGTATATGCTGCTCAACTGTAAATTAAAACCCAAATGACCCTAGGCACAAGCTAATACAGCACCCAAAGCGAACATTTAATATCCAGATCCCTGATTGCCTCATTTTAGTAGGCAAGGCCACCGACCTCTGTATCAATCTTTCTGATTGGCTTAATGACGATGGCTTCGACCTCATTATCCTTGCCCCTCTGACCGTCTCTCTCCCCTCACTCATTTATCTCCTCTTTCTCCTTTGCTTCGTTCTCCGGGTGCACAACTCGTACATCAGGCTGATACTGGTCTATGTTAATACTCGGATATTGCTCTGTCAAATCATCTCTCTATTGGTATGATGAGAGGGTCCTCTGTGAATGCAGCTACAGTAGTTCAAGTTTATACTGTGGATTAGTAACAGTGATGCAGGAAAATGTATTTTATAATAAGTATGATATCAGCTGCTTTAAGGGTGTCAGTCTTCAAAACCTGCAATTAAATCTGCTTTAATTTCATTGTTCTGGTAGTCAGTGGAGCACTGCAGTGGCCTGTGGTGGTCTGCTGTTTTCAGGGGCTTTTCAACACTGGTAAGACCAACAACTTGTCAATTCAACACTTGTCAATTAAGCACTTTGAGCTGCATTTCCTGTATGAACGCCACTATAGTATGTAGCCTGTTTGCCCCCTCACCCCTGGTGCTGGCTCGGTGCCTGGTGGACCCGTCTTAGCCCATTCCGCAGCTCATTACACTGATGATAACTTATTTATGTAATTATATATTTTATTACAATTACAACCATTATGACTATAGATATTATTATTTTTCTATTTACTCTTTTCTTTTTTTTCTCTTTGTTTACTTGTTCTGGACATTCACCTACCTCTGTAGATATTCTGATTTAACACAACTATATTTGCATATGTGTGTGTGTGTATGTAAGCATGAGTGTGGGTATTATTATGTATCACATTTCTGTGTGGATGTATGTGGGTGTGTGTATGTATTGTAAGTGTGTATATGTTACAATATTTGTCTGGGGGGAATTAGATTAGTCATAACATGTCAATCCTGTGATGGGTCTAAATTGGTGGCAATATTATGTGACCCCTAGATACATGAGTGTACATGTATATATATCCATATATGCTATATGTTGCATATATTATGTCTCAATTAAAAAAAAACAGGTGCTATACAAATAAAGTTTATTATATTATTATTAAACACACTCAACATCCAAGAATATCAATATGCCAGCAGTGATAGTGGCCTCCAATTTTCCCTAATCCTTCCTTTTTTCTCCCCTTGGAGAGACAACGCTGCATATTTTCTCTGTCAGTGTTTAAATATCACTCTCAAGGTTGCGGCTGAGAGGCTGTTGGGGGGTTGTTGTCTTACCTCTCTCTCTTTCTCTCACTCTCTCTCTCTCTGGACTCTACAGTGAACAATATCAAAGCACTGGTTCTGACATCCCTTCAATTACAGTAATACCCAGAGAGCTCCCCAACAGCTATATTATAAGACAAACTCTACTTGAGACAACCTGACACGCTCTTTCATTTTGAGTGTATTTGAGGTGAAACGCCAAGGAGGTAATGCATTTTAGTCATCTTCGCATTCCTCTTTTTTCATTTACTTTCTGCTTGTTTATGCTGAAGTACTGTCTGTTCTTTGTACTGTGCTACCTTCATGCTTCCCTTTTAACCAGTAATTTCTCTCCAGCTGGACTTTTTTTTCCTTCCCTGTCTGGCAATACAGAACCCCCATTCAATATACACATACACTAGAAAATGCAATAACTAATGTTATTGCATTTATACTTTGGGACAACAGATTTGTGTTACTTGGTTTTATTGCTTGAGTGGCAATGTAGCAATTATTTTATTCAGAGCAAGATAAATATACAGAGTTTGATACTTAAAGGGACATCATACTTTTTGTGACTTTCTGTAATTTGTATACTTTTATAATTTCAGCTGTCTATGTTAAACATAGTCAGAGTTCTAAAACATGAGGTAAATGTTTCCAAAAATGCCACCTTCAACTCAAAAGCCTCAGTCTACTCTGAACCTGCTGTCTAAGTCCAACTGTCCTTTTAGCTTTATTTTGGTGTTCTAACTGCTAAATGCTCTACTGTATTTACCTGCAAATCACTAACTTCAACTGGTGTTTGGTACTTTAGTAAGGTATATTAGATTCATCAGAGCTTTTTTAGTTTTAATTTATTTTATGTTTTTACTGAAACAGCCTTCTACTGCTGGAAACAAGGTTAATGAAAGCAGAGAAACTGAACCAAACCAGTAAAGTTGTGGGCTATTAATCCAAAACAATTAGCTGAAAGACACTTCACAAAGCTGAGGGGAATTGCAAGGTTGGGTAATAATTCTCTGTGGGTTTGTCACTAAAAGCAACCCTTTTTATATTACACATTGTCATTTAATTCATTTTAATATAAAAATGCTTTAATAATCCGTGACATGGCAACACTTTTTCCACCATTTTCTTTTTCTTTTGTTGAGCCTCTCATGCGTCACTTCCTTACAAATCTCACCTACTTCA
Organism: Thunnus maccoyii; assembly: GCF_910596095.1. Classification (NCBI taxonomy): domain Eukaryota; kingdom Metazoa; phylum Chordata; class Actinopteri; order Scombriformes; family Scombridae; genus Thunnus; species Thunnus maccoyii. The sequence continues at coordinate 13,281,956 of NC_056543.1, forward strand.
GTAGGATTAGTAGGCCTGATCTTAACAATCTGTTACATAAAGCTTTTGATTGATAGTGCTTGTTTGGGGCAGCTAGTTTACAGCCAGAGAGGAAGCACTCCTGAGAGGTTTCTGGCCTTGGTGAACAAACTCAAGCCACTTAGTTGATATTTCTTTTCCGGTGTTATTGTTCTATTAAATCCTGTCTAAATTCTACAGATGGAGCAGCAACAATTAAGAAGCGTTGAAATGAGATCCACTTGGCCCCGAGGTCTAAGGAGGTTGTGATTGCGAGGTGGATTGTGAATGTGTGTGAGAGAGCAAATCCCTTATAACCCATTCTCCTTAATCAGTGATGCCACGAGGAGAATCAAAGAAAAAAAATATATGATGACTGATCAGATGAAATATGCAAATTAAGTACTGTTAGCTTGTTCCCATGATGCTGATGAAGGTGAATTCTGACACTCAGAAAACTGGTTTTGCTTTGTTGTCATAACATCTTGCCTTTAGGGATAGATCACTCACAGTTAACAGGCCGCTGCAGCATTATTACAGGCATAAAGTAGCATCTGGTACAACAAAGATAATACTTTACCAACAGCATTTTGCATAGTCATCATATGGTTTATGTGCTTTTCATTTTTTACTGAAGCAACACACCACCACCCACTGGAAATTATTTGCTGCTAGTGACATTGCATTGCATTGCCAGTTTTGGTGATTTCAGAACTTTACTTAAAAGATTAAGTGATCCTCTTTGGGCTGAAAAAAAGGACCCTTGGGCTATGAAACAATTTTAAACCACCGTCAAAAATACATTGTGGTGCCTACAAGAGACTGAATATTATTATAAAACTGGTATATGTTCAAAAGTCATTAAATGTCTGACCCTTCCATGCATCACTGGCCACCACACTAACAACATAGCTGCTGCAGTTTGAAGTTACAAGGTTTTCACCCCACAGTTGGTGGGGAAAAATGACAACCACATTTCAAAGTTTAAAGTGACGAAGACTGAACTCTTGCCCCTACCAAACTCTTCTCATCCTCAAACCTGTCTCCCCTCTCTCCCTCTGACGCCATACTTCAAACAGCTTTGCACAGTGGGTTATGCTGCATAGCAGAGAGTGACTGTGTCCCTTCCCGTGTTGAAAAGGCGCCTCGATTTTAGGGAGCTTGTCAGTAGAAATCTGTCAAAAGTACTCAGCGGACTTACTGGGGCCTGTGGAGAACAATACCCCCTGACCAAGAGGGCCCAGACACATTATAGTGAAATTAACTATGTGGATCAGAAACCCAAGGCCCTGGTTGACACCCTAACCACAATCCCTATTGTTTGGTCCCAGCAATGTACACAATACACTTCTATTTGCTCTGCTTTACTTTCCTGCCCAGAAATAAGCCTGAGGGTAGGCTTCATGAGTTCCCTGTGCTCTCCATGCTCTCTCCCTCCTCATTTACTTAATCACGTCACCTCTCATTTCTTTAGATAAGCAAATGGGCCTTCAGGCTGCTCCTTTCCTATTGGCCATATTCAGGCCTTCCTCAGAAGGAGGGGAGGTGCTTGAAACTGACTCAACCAGACTTCCTCAAAAGTTCCACTTTCCTTGCTTGTGAATGTATCTGTTCTTATAAACAGTTGGTGTCATAACTGTTATAGTATTCAGTCCTGTACCTCACAGCTGATGGGCATCAGGTGAATGTAAGGATATCTGGAGATGACATGATGATATCAAAGAACGTGTTTGTCTTGGATTACATTCCCGGTCAAATGTGAATGGGAACACTCAGCAGACAGCCTGTGATGGAATACTAACAACATTAAGGTAAATACAATCCTCATTTCAGACTAAATGTTTGCTACAGCCTCAGACTGTAAATGTGTATAAAACTACAATGAGATTTAACATTATAGAGCAATTAATACTGCACTAATGTAAACCTTGTTATAAACCTAACTTTAGCAGTTTGGTAGTTTTTATAACTTTTTAGGTACTATTCATTTATTAATAGAACATATATCTTGAACATAAGTGAGTAAAGTACAGCAAGTTCACTTAACTATCCACAACTTCTGGGAGATTTTAAGCAGAATTCAATTATCTTGTAAAGTTAAAAGACCTGCAATAAAATAAACCTACTGTTTGAGCACTCTTACTGTTCCACCTGTGTGGAGATGAGAGAAGAAACACAGACAAAGGAGTGGATGGATAGCAGGAAGAAAATATTTTCCAGTTTTAGAGAACAAAACGTTCAATCATGGAGAGAGAGACTGGACTCCTGTGAACCCTGCCCCACTTTCTTCCAGGTTTTTAGGATAAACACAGGAGAATGTGCTTCTAAATCCTTTCAGCAATTTTTTAATCGGCTCTTCTGGGTCGGGCAGGTAGAGAGAGAGAGAGAGAGAGGATAGGGAGAGAGTTCAGCCCTGAAAACAATAGATACTTTTACATTCTTTGAGCTCTGAGAAGTTCATAAATGTTACAACACTCACATACACACTCAGAGAGACACAAAATTGGGTCTTTCCTGCTTGAAATCTATCCAGAAATGGGATAGTCTGTGATTTGAAATGCTCCATTTCTCAGCAGCCAAACACTCTGTTCCCCCCACACAATCATGTGCTTCCAAAAGATTATGTTTAGGGCCTCTGAAACCCAAATCTTTGTGTTGCCAAGTCATTTTCACAATTTTGGTATGCTCATTTAAATGCATAGGAATGTGTAGTTTAATCCACTTCACTTGTCAAAGGAATTCAGAAAATCTGATTCTGTATGTCATGGTTTTAATCATGAGCACACCTCACTTGTTTACTTTAGCTTTGGCAAATAGCGCAGAAAAGTTGAAAGTGAAATATGCTCAATATTTCACAGTTGTTGTGAAGACATATTTTAACTTCAAAACACTACACACTAACTAAACAAATGTCAAATCTGACATTATGTGTACGTGTCTGTTTCACGTGTCACTTTTTTTTAGACTTGTCATCCTTGTATGGTACACAACATGAATTTGTTTTCTTCCTCTTCTCTTGTTTTTGCTGAGTGTGTTTTTGAACATAAAAACAACCCACTCAGTTCTCAGGGGAAAAGAAACCAGAGTCAATTTGACTGATGTTGCAGATAAACTTTGTGCTCATGCATCTCATGTTGATTTCATATCGTTAAAAAATACTCCTTCAGCAGAGTGCAGAGATATGCCTCATCAATTGTACTCATATCAGGACAGATGCACTTGTAATTATGTAAACAAACACTGGTCAGGCTATGATTCACACTGGACACACCAGGGCACACACTTGACTGCCAGTGCATTTGACTGAACTACAGGACCTGTATTTAGTAAAGGAGCTGTGTCCTCAGCGATGCCCGGGTGTTTATTGACAGTCAATGTCCTGAGGAGTGAGGTTCACTACCTGGCTTGCATAGAAGGGCAGCTATATGATGAGGCCTACAATCGACCCTGTCTACTAGAAATTATGTTTGTATGCTACTACTGTAACTTGTAATATCAAATACATTTTCAGAGAAATGTAATGCTGCCCAGATTAAATTTTTTTTTTTTTTTTATCAACACAATCAGAAAATGTTGTGAATGAACATATCATTCAAGTCGCAAAATCTTGGTACCGAATGAATCAGTAAAATGTTCACTGACAATGTATTTTATTAGTTTCGCCTACAATATTCGCTCTTGCAGTGCAATATCTTCTCATAGTAACTAAAGCATTATTAAACTTTTTTATGGTTATGTTCAGGCACTCACAGCACTAAGGGCAGGTTAGTGAAAGATCATGATTTCTGTTGAATGTTAATAAACAAAGTGTCTAGTGCTTCAAGGCACTATGGACTAACACAATCTTTCTTTAACCTTAATCAAAGTGCTTCTGTTGCCTAAATCCAACCACAGACAGGACTCAGGATGCGCCGGTCTCTGGTGTCAAGGTCCTGTGCTTTGTACACCCACCTACCACCCCCGCCGTTGCTTGTGAGCATAATCCAGACAGCAATTATGTTTAGTGATTCCACGCAATTGGGAAAACAATTTAGTAGTATAGAAACGTAATTTCTAGGAGACAGGGTTTCATTCATTTGTCATGAATGGGAATGAAGTTGGTTAAGTGGCATGTAAGAGTATGTGAAGGCAATTCATTTTAGTTTTTAGGACCACTTAAAAACAAATCACTCATATTTGGACTGAAACACAAGCAGTGAAACTAGGGAACAAACAGGGTTAAAAGCAACTAGTCTAACAATTAGAGATAATTACTGTCCACTAAACGCTAAGATTAGCTAGGCCCTGACCAGCACTCCAAAGGTCCCTCCCTCACAGTCAATCATGGGGTTCACTTACAAAACAAGAAAATTCAAGTGACTCCTGAATAGTGGTTAGCTAGTCAAATAGGACACAACAAATTAAGAGAACTTTGGCACATTTGTCTTCTTTTGGTAGAGGCTAACTGTGTCTCCACACCTCCTACAACTGCACCAAGCTAACACGTCCCAGACCAGTCTCCACTGAGTGCATAGAGACTAAATTGATATCAACCTCCCATACAACTTCTGGTAAGACAGCACACAAGCCAACCTCCACAAAGTTGCAGTAACAGAGCATTAATGGGAGTAGTAACTAATTTAATTACTGAATTTAAAATTGTGTTTGAAACTACTTGTTCCTGAAACGAACATCCCATTAACATAACGTGTAAGTAATATGCTACTTACCAACACTGTTCCAAAGTACAGTACATACTAAATATAACCAAGTACATTATATTCAGAGCTACTTTTTTCAACATTGATGCTTGTTAATGTACATTTGATGTGTACAGTTACTGAATTTATTGTTCATGTTAATAGTGAAATCATTAAACTTGATGCAAATAGTCTCACAACCATTTGCATCCAGTTTGCCAAAAGCAATCATTAAAGTTTTATGCTAATTACTTTTCAGCATCCTCTCCTCATCATTGACAAGAGCTGTAAATACAATAATAACTTTGTGTCCTGAGGAGCAAGCGTTGGTGAGAGCTCTTCCACAATGAGAGACCGCTTGGAGGAATTACAGCAGAGGGCTCAAGAGTTTTCTGATGCAGCAACTGAGAATACCAACCCTTTCCCAGCGGAGGGTGATAATGATGACTCTGCCGTGGTCGGGGTCATAACGCCACAGGCTGTGGTGTTTGAGGAGGAGCCAGTTGTTGAGAATTTCCTGTCAGAGGTTCAGCAAATCCGAGATGACATCACAGTGCTGGACACAGAAGTAAGGTTTATTTGGAGGAAATATACTTTTTTTACTTTTTTTTTTTTTTTTACTTACTTCATAATTTGTGCATATTTAACTTGCTTGCATTGCTTTTGTTGTTGATTTTTCACTGTTTTCATTATTATAAGATTCCAAACTTGACTGAGAAGATAGAAGATCAGAATGTATGACCAGTATCTGCTGGTTAAGATTAGCTTTCTCCTCTCATGTGTGGTCAGAGCTGAACTTTGCAAAACCTCTGTCTAATCTCAACTACAAACAGGTCCTTAAGTTTACCCAACAGCAGAAGACACTGGTTGCAACCATGCGTCGTTTCAGTGTAATGAAGAAGGAGAGCAGCATAACCCGGGACATCAAGCTACGAGCAGAAAGCCTCCACCGACGTTTAGATGCTCTTTCAAAACAGGTCCAAAGAACTGAAGACCAGCAGGGACCAACTGCTGTTACAACAAGAATACAACGCTCCCAGTATGCAGCTCTTTACCGCAAATTCCAGCAGGTTGGGAATATGATCCTAATTTACTTTTTATATTTTTGGACTAGAAAGAATGATGGTCTTGAATGAAGCTTAATTTTGATTAGTAAGGCGACGCACAGTTGTCTCAACAGAAATTATGCGTCTTCAACTGCAAAAAAAAATAGTTGCAAGTCATATTTATCACTGTCATTGTACATTTATAATTATGTAATGCATGAATCCGCACTCTCAAATCTGTGCAAGAATCTTTTTAATTAGTGAGCATTGCCGAAATCTCGCTAATTAAAAAGATTTTTGCACAGATTTGAATGTGAGGATACTTTTTTCATTCAGTTTAATATTTTCTCAGCACCTCAGTTTAGTCTGATACCGGTTGAGCAGTGTACTTTTCTTTTTAATGCAGTAGGCAATGCCAAAGACTGTTGGCAGGCAGGCACGCATACAAATAGATAAAAATAAAACTGGGCATTTTATGAATGAAATGATAGCTGTGCCAGAACCATCAAGTTTAGTAGGACTTAAGTGTTGTCTTTCTACCCTAAGGTGTTCATGTATTTTTTGTTGTACTCAAGAGGGTCAAAGATTAGCCTCCAATTTCTTCTCATTTCTCATTTCCCTTCCCCCTCCATTTTCATTTTCTCTTTGTGCTATAATTATGTTCAGGTAATGCGACAGTATAATGAAGGTCTGCTGACCAAGCAGGAGTGCTGTAAGCACTTCATTATCCGGCAGCTGGAGGTATCAGGAAGAGACGTAACAGAGGAGGAGGTGAATGAGATGGTTGCCACAGGAAAATGGGAGGTCTTCAATGAGAACCTGCTAAATGATGCCAAAATCACACGGTCACAACTATCTGAGATCGAACAGCGGCACAAGGTGAGGGTAGTGGCAAAGACATAACTAAATCAGGTCCAAAGTTCTCGCATGATTAAGTCCCAAAGAGATTTGGGGCAGATTCTGTCTTGATTTTCACATTATAATTGAATATTGGCTCCTTTATGCAAAGTTACTATCATATGAAAGTTTGGGTATTTACATTATGATTATTGTTTTTGAGCAGCAATCTAATCTTCACTGTTGCAGGGAATTTTTGTCTGAAATCTCCAATATATAATTCAACAAGGCACTAAGTAATATGGGAGTTCTGAAAATCTAATTAATATTGATAAATCAAACAACATTCAAGCTAAATAAAGTACAATTAATTTAAATCTAATTCAATGCTTATTTGGTGCACAAATACACACAAATTTTTCATCGTGCAACTGTAGCTCAGAGCTAATAAAATGTGTACATTATACATTAAATGAATAGTTGCATGTCATAACCATTGCTACCTTCCACATCACATGACGGAAATATGCCATATATAAGGCAAGCCCCATACAATACCAGCTCCAACTGACACGGGTATGGGAAATGGGTAAAAGGAAGGACTGGATATGCAAATTGGAGATGAATCAGTTAGGTCTAATTGAAGAAGATTGGTACTCCTGTCTTGGCTCAAAAATCATGTAGTAAACCAGTTATTTCTTGCTGCTGTCCTTGAGAGCCCTACTAGTTTTTATTCTAGCCATTTAAAATGGATTCATATAGTCTTGGGACACCAGGTGAATAAAATTAACTCATTGGGAGATGAAACAAGCAGTACTCTAGGTCCAGAAGAACAAGCAACCCCTGTTGAATACAAAGAGATCTCCAAGTGAACCAGCATGTCAGTCACAATAAGCATGTGAAAGTCAGACAAGATGTTGGAATATTTTCTCTGCTCAAACTGTGTTTTATTAAGATCTGATCTTGTTTCCTCATCAATCTTGTCTTTATGTTCTCTGTACTGTACAACCACCAGCAGCTTCTGACCAATGTTCCTCATAGTTACAGTATTGATCCTATCATCCTTCTCCACCAGGAGCTGTTGAGCCTGGAGAACAATATGAACGAGCTGAGGGACCTCTTCATGGACATTTTCATGTTGGTGGAGGAACAAGGGGCTTACATCGAACACATCCAGACCAGCGTAGAGAGGACACAAGATTATGTGGCAGCGTCTAATGAAAAGTTCAAGATGGCTGCCAGGTACAAGAAGAAGAACCCACTTCGACAGCTGTGCTGCTGCTGCTGCCCTCCCTGGAGATGCTGCTTATAAAATAGCAGTTTCCAAGAAATGGATATATTGGCTGATATACATTTTGTACCTCAATGGTCACTCCAAATAACTTTTTATTTCAAACATTTCACTTACCTGTTGGGAGTAAGCAACGTTGGATTCAAGTACCATTAAAGTGAAGGTTATGGTACTGCAGTTTTTGCTGTTGAACAGAGCCACGGTGAAGACAGATTCAGCAGAGCATAGAAAACAATTCGGGGGAAAGGCCAGAATTGGTATTTGAGGCACTTGTTTCTTTCAAGTGGATGTGAAGCGATTGCTATTGGAAGAGACAGTTCAGTGAGTGCTACTCACCAACACTGCTGCTTATTGGAGACCTTCACTGTCATCTGACAGAGGTCACAAACAAGGGGAGACCACTACCTCTGTAACTGCCAGTGCTAGATCAGCAAGACTGATATTTCACTTTTTTTTTCTTTCAAAAGAGCCTCTCATCTTTTTTCTGCCACAGGAACTCTAGTTAATGACCACTTTTTTTATATAGTACATGCACTTTTTTCTCACAGCAGAATCTCAAATTTAGTGTAGCACAGAATCATTCTCTTTCAGTCGTGACATATTCATTTCATTTGGTCCACATACTGATGAACTTGTTTTACAATTAGACATTAGTCTCATTTGCATTTCAAAGTCTGATCATTTTCAGTGAAAAAATATAATTCATTTATCCAATTTCAGAGGCAGAGATTCAAGTAAAACTTTAAATAAGCCTAGATGAAAATATTTCTGTCATGATGACAAAACTGGAGAAAATCACTGAAGTCATATGCCTGCTTGAATGGTTTGTTTAAAAATAAGATGGAAGATTTGGAGTCCTACATTTAAGGAAATATCTTATTTTATCTAAATATGTTGTATATTGGAGTGGAACTTCAATTTATAATTCAGTTAGAACTGTTACATTGTTTAGATGAAAAATCCTGGCATTCACATGTATCATTATTATTTATATCATTATGTTGCACATAAAGGGAGCCATGGCTCTAAACTGGATGGGAAGTTCTTGCCTGGGGGAGTACCAGCAGTATTGATTAAAATATTGGGAATATGATGTATAACTGAGAAATAAACCAACACCTGTTAACAGGTAATCGTCTCCTGTTTCAACTTTTACTTACTGTTGAGCTGAAAACACCAACTCATTGTTCCTTCTAGGATACTGACAAAGAAATAACAAATCAGTCATTCATTCCAGAGAGATACAGCCAATAAGAGTCATCAGTGCGTTTATCTCACTTAATGGCAAAACAGCTCAAAACTAGTTTCAGCAGTGACAATGATGTTCCTTAGTGTGTCAGTGACCCATGGTGTCTGATGTCCGGGACAAAATACAGGTGAACTAGGTGTGCCGGAGCCAGACTGGAAAATCTGGTTTGTCTGCTATTCCAAGTTAACTGTCAGACAGCTACTGTAACTTAAGTCCCTGCAGTGTGTAAACATAACCGTTAACTTATAGCAGACGACAAGAGGACCCACCCCAGAAAAACTGTCTTTTTCTTTTTTTTTTTTTTTTTTTAAATAAAATGACCCTCAAGCTTATTTTAACTTTAGTTAAACATTTAGAGTTGAGTGGCTGACAGACAACCCCAAAAAAGTGCAAAAAAATTACCTTTTGTAAGTCAATTTAGTATCTTCTCTAGGGATTGAAAACTCATTTGACACCTCAGAAACACTACCAGTCAGTGCAGTATTTTATTTAGGTTAACTGTTATTTACACTGCTCCCTTTGGGTTAGTAGAGGCACCAGATGTGACATGTGTGTGAGGTGTAGTGATACTATCTCTCTGGAAATGTATTTTCCTGAATCTGATTTCTGTGTTTGAGTATCAGTCAAACTCTGATTAGAATGACATTTTGAAACAAAGACATAAATACATCAAATATGTAAATTCAGATATGCAAATCAAATAACAATATATTGTAATGCAGCACGGCATACTTTCTGTCATCTCCTCAGATTTAGTGAAGATAAATGAAATACTGCTTCAAATTGCAGGGTTCCTGAACAGCAACAATGCCATCCAGTGTTCACTGAGATAATTGCCAGTTAAAAGAACAGGTTATCACTTAGCTGTTAAAGGGCATATCACCACACAACTAATTAATAATTATACAAATATCATATTAGAAAACATAACTACTCAACATGAATTTGCTCCCAAAAGTGAAAAAAAGTGTTCAGTCAATCAGTGTTGTTGAGCCATTATTAACAGCTCATGCAGGTCATTACTCAAAACAGGAGAGATGATGTTTTTGTTGCTTCTGCTCTGTGACAGTAAAAATAATAAAAATATCAAGCAACAACAGAACAAAATCCTCCTCTCAAAATCTATTTGGATTCTGTTACAGTCTTTTTCTTTCTCATTCTTTTCAAAAAATCTATGTAATGGGAATATCTAGCCATTTAATGGCATCAAAAATGATGAGACGGGTCAAACCCTTTTCTCTTGATTATACCTCAGGCTGACACAAGCAAATGTATTACAGGCTGAGCTGTCATTACAACAGAAGAATATGAAGCATATGCATAGACATCCTCACAAAGAAAAGTGGGAATGAATGGAAGTGGAAAATCTATAAAATGGAATTAGGTAAAATGTCTTCATATATACCATCGACATGCAGGTCAGCACAGGATCAAGAGATGTCTACAGGGTTGAAAGAAAGCTTCTGGGGTTTATTAGCAGTCCATGCGAACATAAGGACATGGGAGAGTGAGCAGTAGTCAGTTCAGAAACCTCTGGACATATGACCCACAAGCAGGTCAGCCAGGTTCACCAGCACTTGCCCAAAAACTCTCTCTCTTTCTCTGTAATCCAGGGTAAGTAAAAAAGTGGCCTCTCTTTCCCCAGATACCCTGCTTCACCTCCTTCAGTTAAGTTACAGTTAGACTCTCTTGAAAATGCCCAGTACAACAACAGTTTTTCAATGTTTCTAGGTTTCTCTGTGGATTTATCTTATTTACCCCCTGCTCCGAAGCTATATTTAATCTTAAACCACCAAGCCTGAAGCCAATCAGAACTCTACTCACATAAAACACCTGCCTCCAGATGTGACAACCTTAATAAGGCACTCCTACAGTATCGACTTTGCACCCAAAGATGGTCATATTTTTCACAGGTTTCGTGTAATATTTTGGCTACCCAGCAGCATTGTTGCATCTCTAGGAAAATTTAGGCCATATGTTCTTTATTGGCTTAGCTAAATACTCACCTACAGCATCTCTAAAATATTATATTTTATTCATAATTCATCATTGTGTGATAAATGGGTATTATAGGCTCTCAGACAATCATAACGGACTATGTAACTTGTATTTACAAACGTCTAAATGGGAAAACTTTACATAACAGAATCACGTTGATGCAGAGTCAGTAATGAGGACAATTACTGCAATGCAGTGTTGAAATGGCATTTTATTAGGTAAAGAATAACTCACTGAGGTGTGTTAGTAAGCTCAGGCTTTTAAAAAAATGTTCATGTACAGTACTTGTTCTGCATTTAATACAGTAACCATATTATATTCATTGTGGGTGCTGTGAGTGCCTGCTTTCCCTATGAGGCCCATCAATGTCTGATTTAATGTCTGAGACACATAAGAGTTTACGACGCTGATCATGGCTGACAGAGATACTGTGACGTTTGTATGTGCCTATACACTGTATGTATTTCTGTAATGCCAGTCATAATGGGGATCCCAAAGACTTTCTCTGAATGTCTGAACAACATCAAAGCTGTGCTCCTGTGAGTAACACCAGCTGTGGTTATAGAGAGCTGACATTACTTTACTGCCTGATCACTCCCATCAGAAGCTGAACAAAGAGATATGAGGTCCCTCAAAAAGTGATAAATCACAAAGAAACTGTACAGTGAGTCTGGCAGCTCCAGTAGCAACTAGGATACCATGATACAATGGCTACACAGATTTTAGACTTGAATCCGCACAATGTAAATGTTATTTCAACGTGGAGGGAAATTCAAGAAATCATTGATTTTTACCGGATTGTCGTCTTGTTAGAAATTTTAATATTTTTAAAATAGTACTTTTTAGTACGAATTGGGAAGTCAAACAATTGTTTTACCACAAAATCTATGTACAAGTACCTCTCTGCTGGTTGCCTGGAAACCTCACGGTGATGACAAGACGCAAAGAAGTCACCACATCCATCCAAGAAATTGTCAACTTGTTGTTTGTACAGATTAAACGAATAAGATATTGTGTGTTAATTAGTGAGCTTTAGAATTGCTGGTAGGCACGGTTTGTTACGTACAGAACCAGGCTAGCTGTTTCCCCATATTCCCAGTTTTTATGCTAAGCTAAACTTACTCACTGCTGGCTGTAGTTTCCCACTTGTATAATTAGGAACATGAGAGCACATATCAAGCAGCACTGAGCCAATACATAAACAGATGAAATTGCAAGTGCAAAATTAAAGAAATAAGTTTATATATAAATAAGTAAAATGCAGATAAAAGAAATAAGCTCATATAAAGCAAGTGAAATTTCAGTAAAACCAATAACCACATATATTAACAAGATGTAAATATAAGAAGTGATCTTTTATAAAGCTGATAGAATGCCAATAAAAGAACAAACTCTTGAATATAAAACAGATAAAATGCTAAATATGCAGTATGGAAAAGCATATAAAAATACTAATATGATGATACTGAAAACAAGCACAACTAAAATTTGTAATGACAATAAAATTAAATAAACCCAATAAACACCATAAAATAGTAATATAAAAAGGAAATATGAGAGTGATGTGATAATGGAAAAGGAAAACATGTTAAGTGTAGGCCATCTTGTAAAAGTGAGTTTTAAGGAGGCACTTAAAAGCTGCAGCAGAGTCTGCCAATCTCATACTGAGGGGAAGGCTGTTTCAAAGCTGAGGGGCCATAACTGAAAACACACGGTCACCATTGGTTTTCAGTCTGGTTGGTGGATCAGCTAAAAGTTTTTGATAAGCTGATCTTAGAGGCCTGGCTGTGCTGTAAAGGGTTAAACATACTTTAATATAATCTGGAGCCAGACCATGGATGTCCTTGTAGGTAGTTAATAAAATTTTAAAATGTATTCTAAAGGTAATGGGCAACCAGTGCAGTGAATCTAAAAATAGGATGGACAAACTGCAGTTGTGAGACTGAGTGGGAGTTTAAACAGGTGAAAAAAAGAGTTACAGTAGTCCAGGGGTGATGATATACAAGCATGAATGACTTTTTCTGTCTCATTAAAATTTAGCATGTGTCTTATCTTGGAGATGTTTAATTGATAAAAACAAGCTTGGATGATATTTCTGATATGTTGCTCAAAGGATAAGTGGCTATCAAAAGTTACACCAGGGTTCTTTGCCACAGACTTATCATTGGTAGTAAGTGAGCCAAGCGAGGACTGTATCTATAGTTTGTGATGTTCTGGACCAAAGATCAAAACCTCTGTTTTACCGCAATTAAATTGTAGAAAGTTAGCTGCCATCCAGTCCTTGACATTGGATAAACAGGAATGCAGTATCCTTAGATTGTTCAGCTCATGTGGTTTAAATGAGAGGTATAACTGTGTATCATCAGCATAACAGTGAAAAGGGATGTTGTGTTGCTGAATGATATGTCCAAGGGGTAACATGTACAGTAAGAATAAAATTGGTCCCAGAATAAATCCTTGGAACAGGTTTGGAAGGGGTTTTTAGAGGTGTAACCTTGTCCAAGGTGGATAGGCACAGCTTGTGAAAAGCATTTTGGATGTCATTTGTATCTGAATAATATGTCAGATTGTCTATGGCACTATTAAAGAGGGGAATGAATGATCCCGCTGTGTGCTCTGAAAATTCTGTTAAAAACGTTGGATTCATCTTTGGTGGATGATAGATGAGAAGGCAGAGTAAAGGAGAGGCACTTTTTTTTTTAAAATTAGAGCCTCAGAACTGGATAAATCACCTGCATAGATCTATCTTTGAAGACTACAGCCAGACCTCCTCCACGACCGCTGATCCTATGAGAGGTAAGTGATTCAAAGTTTGGGGGGCACACCTCTGTCAGCTGACTAAATTCAGCAGGTCGAAGCCAGGTTTTGGTTAAGATTAAAAATCGAACCTGCTGGAGGTAATGTAGTCATTTAATATGCAAGTTTTGCCTGATAGTGACCTTACATTAAACAACACACATTTAACAGGTTGTACATTAGACTCCTAACTGCTTTGATATGTTTAGATTGTGTGGATTAGTGCTGTTGACTCTTAGCTTGCCAGATCTGGGCCTAATTAGTGCTGATATTTTTAGAGGGCTATATATAGGGCTTGGGGTTATAATGCTGTGTGAGGCAGGGGAAGTGAGGTGGGTCAGAGGATTCTTTGTTGGTTCTGTGGCATTTGGGGTAGTACTAGAGGGGTCAGGTTTCACTGTAAGTCACTTGTGGGTATGGTTTAATTCAGTGTATAATATGTTTTTTGCCAGAATATGTGCACCCAGACCACTGGGATGAAACCCATCCCAGCCATGGAAGGAGAGGCGGTTCCAAAAAAAGATTATATCATTAAATATAAAATTGTGCACAATGCAGGCTGACTGTAACCAGGTGTGGAGACTTAAAATCCTGCTAAACTTTTCAATGCCTTTTCTCAGGGCAGAGATTGGGTAAGAGTTTGAGACTTTTAAATCCTGTTTCAGCAACTCAGTTGTGCGGTCGCGGATATCATTTACTGCGATGTGAATAATTACATTTTGTGCAGAGGAGTGGTTATTCATGATATCTTGGATCTTTGGTATGATGACGAGACTTTAGCCCCAGGGAAAGAGAGAGTTTGTTGTCTTCTTTAGATGTCTCACAGTGGAGTAACCAATTATTAGTGAGGTTATGGGGCATGGCGATAGTGGGGCTCAAGGTGCATGTTGAGGTTCCACTGATTCTGTGGGGAAAAGGTGGGGTGAGGGGAAACTTTTACACTTCCATGGGAAGGATGGCTCTGTGGCTCTGTGTCACTTGGCTCGCACCCACACTGTCACTTTTTCACCCTTAAACAGTGAGCTCTGGACACTTTCCACAGGCTGCAGGTGACCAGAAAGTGGCGGAAAATCCTGTTCATTCAGGATGTCAGATTTGTTGCTCAGCTGGATATCTTGGGACGGAGGGGACCTCTTATAAGGATCTCTTATACTTTTCAGGATTGCACACTCGAATTCACTGCTCCTGTGGGTGCGGTTTGGAACTGATTGGTGCCTTTGGCCTTTCTCCTAGCTGGATCCATGGATCAATGGGCACAGTTGGGGAGGTGGCATCTGTGCACGTTACAGTTGAGTCCAGCTCAACCACAGCTGTTGCTGCAGGTCCAATGGATATTATGGTGTCCACGAGCCTCTCGGCCTCTTGGATCTGATATAGAGTGGATATTCCTCCTTCCAGCTCCTTAACTTTTAGGCGGAGGCGGGTGTAGTTCTCACAGTCAGAAGTGGTGAGTGGAGGCAGGTCTAGTAACAGCTGTTGCAGAGAAACAAAACAACTATGGCCAGTATGGATTGTTGAGAAGGTGACTAACACTAGTAAACATCAGATGACCGGCAGTGAAAGACTTAGACTGGCACATGCATGTGAGGGCTCCTGTCCTGTTAGTCAAGTTTCAGGTGAATGAAACTCACCAACCAGGGCCCTAAACTGGGCCTACTTTTAGTCTCCTGCTCCGGTGGAACTGGTCTTGTTTCCTCCCTCAGTGAAAGGGATGAAGTTCCTTTGGATTGTCCTCAGGATAGTAGTCAGAATCTGTCATCCAAGGTGTAGCGAGTCAGCAGCACAGTATAAGCATGATCTCAAGCTATGTATGTGCTAAAAGCTCCTTTTGTCAAGGCAAAGGATCCTTAAGATCAGTAAATACAGATGATCACAGAAATAACAAACAAAACAAAAAACAGCAGGAGATGGGAGCAGCCATCTTTGCACAGTCTCAGCGTCGGAAATATTCCTCAAAGCATGAGAGTGGTATTAATCTTCTTGTCTAACTCTGCATGGAGAAAGTGTAGTTGTCAAAATGTTGAACTGTCCCTTTAATGGGATAGAAAATTCTGCAGTTTAATTAGGGTATACGAAATACAAATACAAAAGTTCATACTCACGATTATCACTTAGGAGATTTAGGTAAAAGACACAGTGAAGGCAAAATTATGACCACCGGAATGGTGTAAGACCTTGATCCTTTAAATTTGTAATCTTTTCACTTCTTATAACTATGTTATTCATTTCAAGAAGCTCTTTATAACAGTGTGCTAGAGATTTAAAGATAAACTATGGTACGTAGCCCCATATTTGTAAACCAGCTAATGTCAAAAGTTGACTGTTACTTATTACCTATTGAAGGATAAATGCTCAAACTTAAATATTCTGTCAGAGTGATATATGAGCCTCTGTAATGAGAGCTCTGGGAAGGTCAGTGCATGATATCTGCGTGTGAGCCATCTGTCTCGATCCCATGCAGATAGAGTGAATGGTAATAGACACATCTGTGTGTGTAGCTGCTACACTGACTTAAAAGATGTTTTCATCTTTTTTGACAGGTGGGTGGATGAATGAGTACTGGTTTTAATGCCCAGCACATGTGAAACTGGTGTAAAAATAAGGGGGGGGGGGGCAGATTTTTAGTTTTGTGTGTCAGCTCACTGTTACACATTATTGTTGGTATGGCCACTATTCTCTTTTATGCAACAATGGCAGGGCAGGAATACTGAGTATTATTACGGTGACTAATTTAAAAGTTAAATATTAAATTGGGCATTTTCATGGTATTTATTCTATATTAAGGTTGATATTTGTTCATTTTCACCAACTTTACAGATACTCAATGAACTTGAACTAAACATCCCCCATGACTCAGGTTCAAAATACCTCCTTCAGATTCTCTGATGATAATGTCGTGATACTGACACATGTAAAACATGGTGAGAAGATGTGGGAACACTTTCAACGGAGATGATGCATGCTGCCACCGCTCCAGCCGTGAATAAAACCTGCAATCATCTTGTCAGTCAGACACAATGAAAATAGTCTTCAGTGTATTGTGCTGTTTTCTGATCATTAAAAAAAGAGAAATGAGAATTCTGAGATGATCTTGTGAGGCTCTTAAAGATGTGAAATAGTTAAGAAATAAAACTTAATGTGTATTTCTATCACTGTAAAACTAAGCACTTAAGATTTGTGGTAAAACACTGTCACATTCTCCAATTTAGATGAAAACTTACCCTAATAGCTACAAAAATCATTTAATACATCAAGCCCTTCTAAAAAACATTATTCTTTCAGAAAGAAATTGCAAATTCTGACCTAAAAACAATAAACAAACAAGCAAAAAACTATAATCTATTTCCTCTTATACCCTTAGGAAAGTGGGTTGTCGCCAGCAGAGGGAGCTGATATCCAAGAATTATAAGACCCCAAATTTAATCCCTGTTGATGTACTTTTATGACTATTTCCTCTCTACAAACTAATGAGACAGTTCACCTTGGGTTTTGCTCTAGTTGTGAATTGTTTTAGGTGTTACACAGGGAAAATGGTACCTGCATTCAGTTACCCATCAATGTACAATCATCTAAACTGCAATTGCATCCCTTTCTGCTCTTGGGTTTTGAGTATTGATTCATGTACTCAACAATAAAAGGAGAACAGCAGGCGGGCCAGGCAGGACACAGCTGACACATACATCAGGACAGAGAAGAGGTGAAAATGAACTGAGACGTGGGTGAATAAACATGCCTCTAAGGACGTTACCTTGTTTTAACGCTTTCTCTGCCGGGCTCACAAGGAACTGTGAGCCTCCCTGGTGGTTAATCATCTCTGTAATGAGAGGGCAAACACGTACAGCCTCACAGGCAAGTACACACACACTTGGATATGTAAGCACACATAATATATTGTACAGCTCTTACTGTCCTGATTCTGCCCTTTGCTTTGTACATACAGTACATGAGTGAAACACAATTTCCTCACTTGATACTGTATGTGAATTAATTTTATGATAGTACCATTCTTTATGCAACAATGCTACCTAATAATCAAATGACTGCCAGGTTAAATGTATTATCAATCCAGTGTTGTACTCGTAACATTTACCTTTAAGAGGAAAAACTCCAAGCATGTAGTATTTCTTCATTGTTATATATTTTTTCTTTGCAGGACATTCTTTTGACCTTGCGAAATAGCATACATGCTATTAAGGCCAATTGAGCTGATGTTGTCTTGGTCCAGTCCAGGCTGTGTAACAAGTAATATGATCCTGACTCCATGCTCTACTCTGCCTTGTCAACAAACTCTGCAGAAATTGATTAGATGGCTTCCTAAGCTTCATAATGTTATTTACTTTATTGGATAACTGTGTGGGGAAACAGTGTGCGGTCCAGTGCAGAAGCGGTAAGTGCATTCAGCACAATTTCTGCTATCATAATCAAAAGTGGAAAGTTGTGTGTAGTCTACCAGCCAGACTCAAGTGCACTGCTGACATTAAGATATATTGTAAATTGTGTGCTTGAATGTGTGTGTATTACAGAAAGACTCTAGGCAGTCTAGACAGTGCCAAGAAAACAACAGAACTTGATTTCTGTGTGTTACAAAAAAACATTATCGATTTTCACCACAGGCCACATTTTGGTGTTTTAAATTTACACTATTTAAAGTAAGTATTCTGCCCTTTTTATGTTGTGTGAGTTTGATAACTCACATGGCCAATGAACATGAACACATTATATCTGCCTGTTCATTTATTTGACTTGACTGTGGTCTGCAAAGTATACTTATTTCTAGTTATGAAGTCAAACAAATAAGCTAACTGATATATATGATATAGCCTGTTTTATAACAGGAACTAACATGTGGGATTTTATTTGAAGTGAACAACAATAAATGTCACAAAACGTCACCGTATCTGGGCTCAGAGTCACTTTCCTCTTTTAAAGTAGACAAGGAAACATCTGCGTTTTCAATAAATTCTGCATGTGTCGTATCTGCTCACACCATCAGTTCCCTTCACATACTGTACAGGATGTATGGTCTATCGGTCTAATCTTAATCAATTTTTTTTTCTTTCTGAAAATAAAAAGTGCAATCGGAACAAAAAATTATGAAGGAACATACAATGTAAAGATTTTTATAATATGATGAAAGAATAAATGAGTAGATGTGGGACCTTTTTTTTTTTTCATTGACATAACTGTTGTTCCTAATACAATACAATGTGTTTGCCTTCTAGCCGACTGACTATGAAGTTTACTTCAGACCCTTCAAGGAAAAATGTTTGGGTCTATTTGAGTTTGAAACCATATAAAGGAAATGTATTAGAAGTAAAATAACTTTTCACACAACCAAATTGTTTTTTAAATTATTATTTTAACAAAACAGAAGAATTTTAAGCCATTGAAACATATAAACACTATCCCTAACCAAACTGACAAGCTCTCCATTTTCACAATATATGTCTTAACGCTTGAGTTGGTGAAAGTGCATGTGTGTGTGTATCTACTGAGATACTAACATTATTTGTACTACTACTTCTTATGCTGCATTTTGTCTCTTCATCTATCTGTCCAGTACTTCCGCTGCCTCACTGATATCTTCCCTGTTCTTCCATCACATCAATCTGGCTTTACACTGCACCTGAGGGAATGCAGACACGCTTTTCCACTGGCCGCTAAAAGATAATGAGACAACACTTATTACAACTCAAATTAAAAGACATTAAATGGCAACAGCTTAAAGGCAGACTGTGAAGAACTTTCTAACGAAAATTCATTAATATGATTATAATCTTCTCTGTGTTTATATTATCTGTTCTGATGAAATATGCACTACAGCGCCAGGCGGGGGAGTTGAGTAGCCAACAATCGTAAGTGTCACCGTGTTATGGATTAGAGTGGTTTCACCCCAGTCCAGGACTCACCTCAGGGACTTCATAAAGCTCCTAACTCCTGGCCAGACTCTCATTAGGCCCACACATCCCTTTGCCCTCTATCTGACAGACCTTGGCTAGCGTCTAAATAAATGTGCTTGTGTTGAATTTCTGGAGTTTGACGATACAAACACAGACATTAAGACCTAGGATGATTTACAAGAGTGACGACAACCTCTCTGTTAGTTCATAAGCATAATCTTCCCAAATTCAACCAATTATTTATTTATCACCACTCTTTGTTAGGGCACCGAGGCTCCAGGGAGCACAGGACTCAGTATGGTGAAAAAATGAGATGAGAGACAGAGTGAGACTAAAGGACTAGGCGCCATATGATTACTCTCCCAGACACAGAAACAGACGTTTCTTCCACAGGACAAGTTGATTATTATAGATTTTACAGTTATTCTTCCCAAATTATTTTTTGAAAGCTTTAACCCCAGACCCTAAAAAACAACACAATCCAAGCCATTGATGTTAATTGATGCTGTTTACATTTTGTTTACATCAATAATATTTGTAAGCACAACAGGATTTATAAACTGTATTTTGAAGCCTGGTCAGCACACAAAAACCCAATATTTTCTTCTGTGGAACTCTTTGTTCCATGAATTATGTGCATGAATATATCTCAAATTTTTATGATTAAAAAAATATTCCAGATTTTGCCCTTTAAACTGCATTAATTAATGCATATAAATATGTCCAACATACATACAACAGACAAAAAATCAGCACATAAAGCAGGATTAATGTGGTAAATTATCGTCTTTTATTGCAAAAACCTCTCTCCTCTAGTCTTTTGGTATGTTTTGGTTTAAAACATCAGACTTGTCAGGCTGGTTTGTCATTCTGGGACGTTTTAGGCTATGAGTCTTCAGCCTCAAATATTAAGAAAACCATATCTGCTATGTGGGGCTATCAAGTTGCCCAATGCAGTTTAAGTTGAAATGTATGCCACAAGAACTTCACTCTATCTACTATGATATACTATTTCTTTTATTTTTCTGATTTATGAGAATTTAGACCTAAACTATTTCTTTTCCATGGTTGTCAAAATGGATGTCAGTGGAGAAGCAGTGTCATTCATTTTATAATGCATTCGATTTTTATCAGTCTGTGAACAGCCTCTTGTGTCTGTTTAAATTGAGTGTATTTAAAGGAGATACTCAGCTTCACCCTGAAAATGACTGCTGACACTTTACAGACATTCACTAAACTCAGTGTTGGAAATGGAAGTGGAAAAAAAGACTAATCATGAATACATTTCTCCTCATCCACATGGCCAAGATATTCTATTTACAACGCATTTCTTTGGGTCTTTATATCCAGTTAATGAGATTTCAAATAAATGTGAAGTGAACGGCATTTAAATTGCTATTCAGTCTGGAGGCATGGCACTGGAAAAGGGAGGGATTCTACCGGATGACAGAAGAGCTATTACCGGACCCGCTGCATTCGGTGAACAGAGCAGTTCTGGGAAATGCAATAAACGTCCAGGACTGGTGAGGACTGTTTGAGTTTGAGAATTTTAATCTAGTGAAGGTGTGCAAAAGAGAAAAAAAAATGAGGTGTGAAAAGAAGCTAATATTGGAGAAGATGAAGAGCTGTGTTCGAGTATCCTAGTGTTATTAATCATTCTGTCATATAAACCTTAAAGGGGACCTTAAAGAGGACCTATTATTATATTAATATCACATCTATTTGTTTAAAATACATGTACTGTAGTTGTATTCCTCTCATATCAGTGAGTAGAATATTCATTCCAAACATGTTGTACAGCTAACAGACAGACCCTCATATTCTCAAAATCAAACTCCAACATATTTTTAAGATAAAAATATTAACTAAAACAATGACAACAGATATTTACTAAATCATCTTCATGTTGTAAATAATGTCAAATCTAAATTGACTCAAAATACATTTTAAATCTGTTAAGAGCATTTCAGCACAGTCCCCTGGTCCTACACAATTTCTCGGATAGTTATTGGAAATCTGGATATTCCAATAAATATTCTGTCATAAATATAAATAAAACAATGCAACATAAATTTGTAAAGATAGACAAATGTAAAGCACATTGTGCAATGACAGAGCATGACAAGGGTAATCTATGATCCTTGATATATTTAATTAATTGATATTTAATTTCCTCTGCTCCAAAATAATTTTAATCTTAAATGTAGTCTGTAGTCCTTAAGGCTGAACCTAAGACTTAACATCGAAAAATTGATTTTTGTCATCTTCCTGTCCATGAGAAAACCATTGAATCTGCACACATGTACAGCCCAATTTGACATCTCTCTCAGCTGGAGGAGAGAGACCACTAAAAGAATGAATAGTGATGAGCTTGAGAGGACATCAAGGATTCTGAAGGCTCCGCAGACTCTGCAAGCAAGAGACCAAGTGTGAGTAGAAGGTCAAAGAAACAGCGCAAGATAGAGGAATCAACTGCATGTGAGATCTCAAGGGCCAGGGGCCTCAGGGCCCATCCACAGGGGACCTGCCAAATACTGACAGCACCCTCTGTGACACCACATTAGACTTCTACGGGGACTGCAGTCCTCGAGGAGTCAGAGATTTCTGAATTCAGTTGTCACAGGCGACAGATTGGCGACAGTTTACGTACTTCCACCATAATATATTTGACAAGTGATTGCAAAATGGAGTTTGTACAGTATGTGCATGTTTGTACAGTTCACTGTGTTTACAGTGCTTTATATACAGGGTTGGGGTTTGTTGATGAAATCCATAGCAAAAGGATACTGCATAGATGTCACTGTAATTTAAATTTAAAAAATATGGGGGAGGAAGAAATAATGGAAGAGGAAGTGTGTAGGTACATTATTTATAATATATAATCTATATCTGAACACCTCAGAGTGCATTATCATGCTTCTACCACGGCCACCTACCACAGGCTAAAAGAGATGCTGTGGTCAAATCATCATTCAATTACACCAGTATAATAACTGGTATAGTGTTAAAAGTCGTGTTAAGTTTCAGCACAGACCATTTTTAGGTCACTGGCTGTACACCTACAAGGTTTGGATGGCTGTGAAAACCTCACCTTTCAAAAGAATGAGTCTTAGAAATTATTGGGGTCTTTGATAAAAAGTCAACCATATTAGCCTACCATCCACCCTAAACTTGCACCTGTGACTGGCTCAGTACCTCAAAAAAACATGACTACTCAGACATGAAGTAATTTAAAACTAAATATTAAAATTTGACATATCATAAATACATGGTGCTCTTGAGTTATCCAGTGTTTTGATGAACAGTGAACATTGAAACCTTAGGGATCTATTTCTTATCATTTTTATCATCTGTATACAATTTTAGTTAAAGTGAAATATGTTTGAGGTGTTCTGTTATACGATTATAATGGATCCCTACCAGCCAATCAGAACACTTTTCATGGCCATGGTATATCTCTATGCCACCAAAACAGCATAGCCTCTCTAGAATAATAAGCCAATATACTGTAAAAGATGTCGTAATTTTTCATGAAGTGAGTTATAGTGCATCTGGATACAGCCTGTCATCTCATGCTACACTGTACTTATTGTTCTGCCCTTCCTCCTCCTCTGGTCATCTTAGCTCGCACCCCACTCAGTTTCTTCCCACTGAGGCTGTCATGTCTCTATCCAGGTTCCACTGATGCCGGATGAAACCAATACTTATGGATTCCATGCAAAAAAATGTATGCAGACATCAGCCCATGACATCTAAATGACACAGCTGCCACAGTTGTGCTTCTAAAATTTCCTATCTGAACAGCACTCATAAATACCCACTGGACATTTTGACTTTTGAACAGCTGGTTTTCTAATGTAGCAGCATTCTTCATATAATGGTTTTAAGGGCTTTTGGAGTTATTCTTCACAGTGGACATCAGGAACCAGGTAGTGGTCTATAATCAATCTTGTCAGGAATCCCACGGTGAGGGAAAAAATACATTCAGATAGGACATTTATCATGGTCGTTACTGATAAGTTGTGCTTGTGATTATGTGTCAACAGTTACTGTTGGATACCAAACGCTGTATAAGGATGTTCATAGTTTCTGTTGATCCACAAAAAAAGTGCTCTTTCTATAGCCTTAAACATGTAGTTTTGCTTACACTATATGGATAGAGGCAGCTCAGAGAGCGCTCATATGAATAATGTTTGTGACAGAAATTTGTGACAGTTTAGGAAGCCACTGAAAAAACACGAATGTATCATTATTGGCTGATTAATTCTCAGCTGCGCCTCATTGGCAGTCGATAAGGTTCCTTCTAAAACATCATCTTGGCTGTTGATAATTTAACAAGACTTAGAGTTTATAGCCATGCTAGCAGCTGTGTGAGGCTGAAATAAGGCATAGCGGTGCTATGAGCTAATTTTAATTTTTTTTTCAATTCAAATTTATTTGTATAGCATCCCATACAAAAGCAGTCCAAAGTGCTTTACAAAAAATGGACAAACAACAAAAATGTGCAAATGAACAGCAACATCCTTGCATACACACATATAAAACACATATGCATACATACACACATACAAACAACCATACTGTACAAATATGGTGTGTTCATTTAAGAAAACGCTTGAGTGAAAAGGAAGGTCTTTAGTTTGGTTTTCAAAGAACAGTGTTGGAACAAGTCCAAGTTCAGCAGGCGAACTGTTCCATTCTTTAGGTACATAAATACTGAATGCCATCTCACCAGACTTTGAAAGCGCTCTAGGCACAAGGAGGAGATTTCCACCTTGTAACCGGAGAGACCTGCTAGGGTTATAAACTGACAGCATGTCTGAGATGTACTGTGGAGCCAGACCAGCAAGTGCTTTGTTAACCAAAAGGAGGATTTTGAATTGTACTCTGAAAACAACAGGTAGCCAGTTAAGGTTTCAGAGGACTTGTGCAGCTCAATTCTGGATAAACTGTAATCTATGGATTGTTTTGTTTAGAAGACCCATAAAGAGAGAATTGCAATAATCCAGTCTGATCATAACAAATGCATGCAGAATAAAAAATCAGAGGGCTTCATCCTCTGGAGACTGTGAATATCTGAGCAAAATTTCATGGCAATCCATTCAGTAGTTGTCGAGATATATCAGTCTGCACCAAAGTGGTTGACTGACTAACACTGTCATCCCTACAGCTACACTGCTAGCGTGGCTAAAATCACAAGATAACATTAAATGTTATTTTATGTTGTAATATCATCTAGTTTTACACGGACTGATGCTGTAGTATCATTGTAGGACACCCATACTTTTCTGTGTGTGTACATTTACAGATGCATATCCCTATCATCTGTACAATATATAACAACTAAAGTGAGGATATACTGACAGAGGTTTACATAGAGCATATTTATTATTATTAGAGCCTCTGGCAGGGGGATTTGTGCATGTGTGTGGTGAAGCAGGATAGGCCTAAATGTATCTCATGATGCGTTACCACCTGCTCCCCATCTTTCATCAACACCCAAGCATTTGCTTGGGTGCAGACTGGTGATAGACACCTGAGTGTGCATGTGTGTGCATGTGATGATAGTGTTCACTTCCATTAACTGTTCCGTTACCGTTAGCTTTTCACAGACACCTCTACACTTCTTATCCAATGTGTCAGGATGTGGCATGTGGTGTGATGTGGTGACCTGGGGTTAGATTGATGTGAGCTGTGAATACATTGAATATGATGAACGAAAAAAAAAATTGCATATAATGAAGAATATTTACATTCCTTTTTGTATTATTTCATTTCTTCCTTCTCATTCCTTCTCATTTCTTTATTTTACTCATTTATCTGTCCTTTTTCCTCCTCTCCTCTCCTCTGGTCTCATGGGTCTTCCTGACAGCTGGTTTCACTGACACGTGTTTGCCAACAACAGGCCGGCGAACACTGATCACTCAATCCTCTGCTGTCCAAATATTTCAGACTGTTTCCATATCAGACTTGAATCATTGGAAACTCCACAGCATCTCTTATTCATGGTAGCCATAAATTATTCTCCCTGATATGAGCTCCAGTCACGTAAGGCAAAGCTGGAGACTGTAGCACACTTTGACAGAGAGATAAAGATGGATAGAAACAGACAGAAGGAGAAGGAGAGAGAAATGAATAGATAGACAGCAAGGGTCATAGAAAGAGATTAGCAGGGGGTCGACAGACATGACGTAGAAACGGAAACGGCAGGTAAAAATAATGGAACAATTCCTTCTAGGTTCTTCACCATACATACACACACACACACAAAGGGTTAAGTGGTGTTTATACTGACATTGTATCAATCTGTATTGGGTATGCACTGGGACTTGTGAATAAAAAGGTAGACATCTCAGTGTGTTTTGCAACGTACACTTTAAAGGGAGACTTGTGGGATTTGAACTTTGAACCTGTGACATTTCAATTATAGAGCTGTTTCTATCCTCTAGTCTATCCTGCTGATTTCATTTTGATCTATTTATTTAACATTTAATTCAATTTTTTGTGTTGGTACATTTATTCCTTTATACTTTATTCCTTCATAATTTGAATGTATTCCTTATATTATACTGCTACTAAAATTATAATTGTTGAGTGCTTAAAATAAGTACAAACATGAACATATTTAGAACATATTATGTTTTATTTGAACCATAGGTTTACGTGCAATGACATTGTTGTTTTTATTTCACATTAATCTTTATTTGCCAAGAGTAAAATCTGACTGTAATTTCCTCATATTCAGAAATAGTGAATAATATCCTTTGTTTAAAGGGACACATCCTGGTTTTTATTGTTATTTTTTCACACCCCCATAGCCTACAATTTCCTCCCAGTTCACTGTAAATGTTTTGAGCTCAGTTGTTTAAAAAAAAACAATTAATCATAGTCCTCATAATGATTTGAACAATATCTTAACTGAAACCCTAACAAGTGGTGAAGAGGCAATTTAAGTGTAATTGTCATGTAACAGCCTGACAAAGTCTAGCTTGTGATTCTTTTAGTAAGTAATAATTTTGATATCAACACTGAATCAATTTCTTCTTAAATGTTTTTAAATTTTGGTATCGTGAAGAAATAACAACTAATTGTGCAGCTTTCTGTATATTTCAGTAATTTTATAGGTGCCTTACCTCATTGTTTTGGTAACTGGTTTAGACTTTACTGTGAAACTGAGTCAGACAACTTTCATCAAGCCTAAAACCATAAGCCACAGTTTTCAGCAAACAACAGTGCAGCAGGCAGTACACTTTTCCCGACTCTATAAACAAAAGATGGTGAACCCAAAAAGAGCTAAAAGGAGAGTGACTATTACATTAGTCAAGTGAGAAAATATAATAATACTCCAGAAGAGAGACTAAAGTTCCCTGTGTGTGCATGTTTCTTATTGACTGCGTACAATCAGTTGTGTTTGCCTCCATAAAAGTATAAAAATCACAGAGCTGGAGTCCACGGGCTGGATGGATGGTCTAGACTCCGTATATCTCACACCACACTTTTTGTGTGGACAGTTAATGAAATATTACATTTTACTTTGAATTAAATCTTGTAGTGTAATAAAATGAGTGGCGAATTCATTTGGTTTACTGTATATATATATATGTATATAGCAAAAAACAGTAACAAAACTAGTGATCCCCTGACATGTAGTTGTTTGACTGATACTAATTTGGATGCTTCCATGGAAACATTTAATAGAGATGTTACTGTTGCTAATGGAATGTACTTTCAGTGTAAGAAATTATAAAATTTAAAGCATATTTCAGTCACAATTTAATCTGGAAAGGAAAATTTTACTGCATCAATAGTAAAAAGGGAGTACTGCCACCCTGTAGTAAAGAAAAGAAAAAAGAAAAAGACATAAACTTGTTGCTGTTTCAGGAAAATGGATGATTTTGTTCTTGCAAATTATATTATATCATTATCATACTCCAAACAAGGAACATATAAGTTAATGTCTCTAATTTTATGTAAATTGCGAAATTTAAATAAGTCATTTTCATCGGACCAAGAGAAAACTTGAATTCCTTCCACAATAGTGCTTTTTTTCTGTTTTGTTTTTTGTGAGCTCTTATTTTCCATTGAAATCATTTATTCCTCATGGACAATTATGATGTTTTGTGGCTAAGCAGCAGGGAAATATTATATGACTTGTTTATGGCACAGAAAACCTTTGATATGGTGGCACTGGTTAGCTTGATCTTTTTACGACGGAACATTTAAAATGGCAAACAAAAAATTCTTGATCTGGGAAATGTCCCTCTCTGCCTCTTGTTGTTTCGGGATAAAACATGCCAACCCAGGGGTTCAAGTGAGTCACTCGTAAAAAAAAAAAAAAAAAAGAAAAGAAAAGAAAAGAAAAGAAAAGAAAGAAAAAAGGAAAATCCTGTGAATAACATTTTTTGCCTGGACTAAATATCTCTTGATTGGGAAAAAAGAGCAAATGTGGCCGTTTTGGAGCAATTTGCTTGAACTTTTTTGCAACTTGTCCAAGATAGATTGTGTACACATTGGATTGTGTTCACTCCTGAAATGTTGTGGTTAAGAGAAAGTAAAAGCTGGTGCACTTACACCTCTGCACGCTCCCATTCATCAGAATCATCATTGTGTGAGCAAATGCTATTACGTTTCATTACCGCTTCTATTCAAAGACAATCACACACACATACTATAAACCCAGTCAAGGTTATGTTCCTACAAGCAGTGTGGGAGGCTGGTCAGCTCCATAATAAATCAGCTCCCTGGTTGGTATTGTATTGTGTATTATTGTTGAACCAGCCATAGCATAGCACTTAAAGCCTCTGATCCATGAAGAGTGCCGGTGTGTGTCACAGTGATGGATATAGTCATTATCATGCCCTCCTTGTCTCTGTATCTGTCCTTCTGTTCTGTGGCTTGTTGTGTTTTCACCTCATATATTCCTCAAAACTTACCCTAATGTCACAAATAAAGCAGATATTCATGGAGGCTGGCTCATGGTGTAACATTGATTTCAGGAATACATTAAAAAAGGTGGAAATGTTTATTCTATTTTATTGGTTTTATCACATTTTCATCTTTTCCCCCTCATGTTGTTAGCCTCACATTGTTTTACTGTTTACATTTGTTCTGTATTATTATCGATTTGTCAGTCATGTCTAAAGGAATTCCACTAACCTGTATGAAAGGTGCTATACAAATAAAGTTTAATCTATATTGTGTGTTTGCAAAGGCATTGCACTAATGTGAATGTGTGATCATGTAAGTGAGGGAGAGAGCTTCTGTACATATGTGACTGTTTCAGTTTAACTGGCAGTGAAATATATTTTAAAATATGTATTTTAAATTATATATAAATGATTCATTTTATTTTAAATATTTGGTTTCTAAATTGCTCATTCTGTATTGCAAGTTAATTCAAGGTTTAAAGGTTCAATAAAGATGGCAGGTTTTTGTTGAATAAACGTGAGTTCATGTTTTTGTTCATGTTCTTTTTTTTTTTTTTTTTTTTTTTTTGAAGGATAATCCTGGCAGCATTCTATATATTTGTCATTGCCAACAAATCCCATAAAAATCAACGCTGTCTGTCTGCGCCAACCCATTTGCACTTCCTGCAGATGTAAATCCATAAAAAATTGGTCACAGATATAGTTTTATCTAAAAAAAAAACACTAAATAATCTCCTGAAGCAGCTGAACACTGCATCTTTTTTTTGTTGGGAACTATTTTCTGTTGTGGATAAATACACATTTTGTGCACTGATAAGTATTTACAGCCCCAGGACAGCGTGTGTGCGATTGACTACAACAACTGTCATAACAGTGAGGCTGATGTATACTTTATGTTTTTCATAATTTTATACTGTATAAGGATTCGCAGACAATATGTTTTGGTTGGATGAATTGATTGCTGGTTTGCTTTTTCATTTGTTAAAAAAAGCAGCTTTAAGCCCTTCATTTGTATGATGTTGATCAGCCAAAAGTGACAATTTTGCACATTTTCAAGAAAGACATCCATGCTCTGCATCCAATGACCTAAATTCTGTCTTAAAGGATTTTCCATGCGGTTTAGGATAAAACTGAATCATTACAATTTTAAGTGTTGGTTTCACATTTCTTTAGATTTCCTGCCTCTAAACCCTCGAACAGTCTGCTATTTGACTTCCACCCGGCAGTAGTGTTAGAAGTCTCACACTACTGGGAGCAGGAGTGCCACATCAGGAGGTGTAAAACCACCTCAATTCACCCCCTAAGGACCTACAAGTGATCTTACAGTTTCTTGGGTGTTGTGGTACATGTATTGTCTAACACATTTGGGAGGCCCGTGAATTAGTTTCCTCTCTATTACACAGAGAGGGAGAAGAGCCTTGCAGACAGTGCACTGAGGAGCAGTACTGACCAAGAGGCGCTCCACTGCTAATGATCTCTATTGGGAGAAAGGGGCCACACACACACACACACACATAGATCTCAAGCTCTCTCCGGGGTGTCTTCGAGTAGCCAAAGATTATGATGGATATGAAAAACTCTGGAATTATACATATCGGAAAAAGAGAAGTGTTCTTTGATCCACTGTCTCCAGCACTGTAGGCTTTATCATGCCTCTGCAAAGATCCATGTGAACAACTATATTTAGGCAAGCAGAGAAGGAGGTACGGTATCTCGCAGAGGCTCACAGAGGAGCAGGTGTGAACCCCCAAAAATCTCAACTACATGAATCAAACAAAGACTGATAAATTGAGCGAGAAACAATATATCTAGTGCTAGAGTTGGGCCAATGCCAAACATGGAACCATAACAAAGAACCAAATAAACCAAACTTGTTTAATTAGAGTGCACTTTCTTTGTGACATCAGTTTAATTATTTAATTTGGATTTGAAAATAATTGTGGTAATATTTAAAAATTGTAAGGGCATATACATATATATGTATAAATCAGATATTATAGCCTAATAAATTATATTAAGGGTTAAATTGATCTTAGAATATGATGGAAGCTGGCTTTCTTGAGATAATCATAATAATACTCTAATTAGTAATTAGTGCATTTTTTGCAAAAAATATCATGGGTATTGGTAAAAAAAAAAAAAAAAAAAAAGTCAAAATCTGAATTTCCTGGTACCATATATATATCGTGTTCTGGGAGTCAAAATGGATTTGTTTTCCAGCTGTCTTTGTTTACCTTTCATTCTACTTTGGTAACTAAAAGGAAGTTCAATGTATTGAAACACCCATGTGATTGATTTTATGGAGCACTGCATCTATATCATCTATGAAAATGAATCTTAAAAATGTTAAAATCAAGACACTGCATGAGAATCAGCACGGTTTGGGATTCAAAAACCACATATCAATCATGAACACGCACCCGTAGCTACTTTCCCATAACACATGGAATTCCAGCATTGCTCTGAGATTATACAGCTCATTTCAAAATACACAGACATGAGGAAGTAATGTCTTTTATTCCGTTTCATAATAAGGTGGGCCTCATTCCCATGTGTATGCAGCAGAGTTTATAATTGAAAATGGAAATTTCTCTGTTTAAGTCCTGATTATCATAGCAGGTGGAGAGCAATTAAAATAAATGAATGGGGATGTGCCTCTGTCCGTGCATTACAAAACGCTGGGGGCGTCTTAACACACATTTATACACACCTACATCTTAGATTCTCTTTCCACTCTTATCACAAATTTCATTTAACATTTGGCCTGAATTAAAAAAAGAGGTAATCATGTTGGACTCAGTGTGTGTGTGTGCGTGTGTGTGTGTGTGTGTGAGATTTGTGTATGCGTGTGCACATCTGTGTGTGTGTGTGTGTGTGTCCTGGATAAGAAAAGATGGCTTATATTCGGCTTTTGAGTACTGAACAGCTGAGAATGCAGGAAACTCAGAGCAAGCTGTATGTAGAGCGTCTGTCATCTGACAAACGGAAAACTGAAACATTCACATTATCATCATCATCATCATCATCACACACCCATACACACACACACACACACACACACACACACTGATGGGATGTAGGAGAGTCCCAGCAGGGGAGCGGAAATGTCAGAGTCTTATGGAAAGAAACGCTTTTTTGCTTGTAGGCCAGAATATAAAATCCTTATAAAATGAAGTTTTTACTTAATACTAACTTGACTTTAAATGAACACAGATGTAATGTGAAGTGGTAAATGACAAAATGAACAGTTAACTATGACCTTAAACATTGATCATCAATATGAACCATTTTTTTCTGATTTAATTTTCACCTTAAATAACTCGACTTTCATTTTAACTGATATATGTATGACGTCCTTAAAAATGTGGTCAACTCTATTCTATAGAGTGATCTGCTCATTTAAATCTACCCTACATCACTGATTACTTGTGCAAATGTCTAAAGCAGGAATCTCAGTTGTCTGATGTGTGCAGTAAAATCCTAAGTTGCAGGTACCTGTACAGAAAGCTAACTTTGGTTTGGAGCAGATACTTGTATAAAGTATCCCTTTACCACAAAAAGGAAAACATGGGAGGCCTGTTTCATGTACGCTGGAATCAGTAACATAGGGGTTGGTTGTCTACTGATTGGAGCATGTCTTGTTGATATCATTATACCCCTTCAAGTAGATGCCAGCTGCTGAGGTTTAAATTAAAGTGATTCTCTAAAAATAACCATAATGCATCAGTGCTTTACATCTTTACAAGATGTCTGTTCAGATAAGTTAATTATATTCTACATGAAACATTTATATGCACTAAAATGTGTCATGACGTTTTGTTGTGCAAACCAGTCTGGTCATCTGCATTCAAGCTTGTGTTGGGATGAGGATGAAAAAAGAGAGAGAGAGAGAGATTTAACATAAGTTGCTTAAGAAAAGAAGGGCCAAAGGACAAAGAGGCACAAGAAAACAAGACTAATGATGCACAGAATAGTAGTGGAGTTAGAAAGAGATCTCAGAGGTGTGTTTGACAGGAAACACGGCCGTGGTGTCATGCTATGCCCCAGATGGGTGTCGTCTTCAGCTCCAGCCCCCGCTGATGGATGATGAGACACCAGTGGGAGCTGACCGGCAAGGCGGGGACGGGAATTGGAACCAATGTCTGGAGTTGACTCCTTTGCCATAAATTAAGACAGGATAGCAAAGATTGAATAGCACAAGTTTGTGTGTGTAGGTGTGTGTGTGTGTATGTTTCTGTCTTGAGAACCAGGTTGAGATTTAGACGTAAGGAGTGGAGACATTTTTGTGACGTGAGGTCATTTTCGTTGGAAAGTTAGGGTTTATGGAAGGGCTATGGTTAAAATATTTTATTTAATCTTTTATGGTAAAACTAAACACCGTACTGTTTTTACCCTGTTAAGACAGTAGCAAACTTATGTTGTATACAAATGTCAGAAAATTAACATTTATTACTATGCAGATAAATGTTAGGATGTTAGGAAATATATTGTGAAGATAGTAGTTGATAGAAGGTCCTCACAAGTTAAGAAACAGAAATGTGCGTGAGAGATATAGCGTAGCCATGTGAACGATAAACGTCCATGTGTATGCATTTGTGCGTGCTTGTCCATGTATGACTATCCATGTGTATTGACTAGCATGTGTTTGGAAGCTCATATTGCGTCCAGATGTCACGGCAAATCAATTCAAGTCAAAGACAGCCGAACGTGTTTCATAAGGCTCACACACTCCACGGCAGGTGCAACCTCTCTCACAGCTTTCAACAGTGTGCTTGTGGTTGGTTAGATGATTGGAAAAATTAATGGACACAATCATGCTTAGAGTGAAACATCATCCATATATAAAATATGGGATAACAGCTGTAGTCATTGCACCTCCTCTGTTTACAATCACAAGTCTTAATATTTACTGTATATGTCTTGATATCATTTAAGTTTTCTATGCCTAGCAAATGAAGCCGGATTGTCTTTTATAATCACAAACAAACCAAAATAAAATTTTGAAAAGTTTCTGCTATGGATGCTTAATGTCACTCATTGATAAAACAACAGTTACAGTACTGGATGCAAAGCATAAAGTGTGCACTGCTTGTCCAAAGACATCTAAATTAAACTTATTAACACATGGTTGGCAACTCTGAATGATAAATGAACTTAGGTTGAATACAAGTTCAAGTGTAACGTTAAAACAGATTTACTTTCATTTTATTGTAGTTCTAATCTTATCAAGTTACAAAGTCACCAGAGACATCCACATGACATCTGTGCATTCCCAGCAAAGCTTAACACGTCTGTATTAGATTAGTGTGTGGATACACTGAGTTAGAAGGACATCTGACAAAGTGCAGATTCACTTAAGCGTCACGAAAAAGTAGTAGTATATCATAGAGAGTGAAAAAGTTACCCTCGGTATTCTATTG
Source organism: Thunnus maccoyii (assembly GCF_910596095.1). Classification (NCBI taxonomy): domain Eukaryota; kingdom Metazoa; phylum Chordata; class Actinopteri; order Scombriformes; family Scombridae; genus Thunnus; species Thunnus maccoyii. The sequence continues at coordinate 13,316,096 of NC_056543.1, forward strand.
ATAACGATAAGACCATAAATAATATGGATGATGTGGTTCATGGTTTCAATAAATTAAGTGTTGGACCAAAATTGGCAGAAGAAATCAATAATCCAGAAACACTAGAAGGGGGGAGTGACTGTTGATAATTATGGGCATAGAAATCCAAGTTAAATTTTTCTTAGAGCAGTAGAAGAAGAGGAAATCATCAATATTTTCAACAAGTCAAAGAATGAAACGTCTACTGACCTGAATGAAATTGATATGGCAGTAGTCAAGAACATTGTTGATGGTATTGCAAAACCACTAACTCATATTTGTAACTTATTTTTCCAAACTGGTAAATTTCCAAGCAAAATGAAAATTGCAAACATTATCCCATTATATAAAGCTGGGGATAGAGACCACTTTACAAATTACAAGCCTGTTTCTTTACTTTCCCAATTCTCTAAGATACTAGAAAAACTCTTTACTGAAAGGTTAGATAATTTCATTTAGAAGCACAATTTGCCGACTGACAGTCAGTATGGATTCAGAACAAACAGACCAACATCCATAGAGTATTTATAGAGCTAAAAAAAAAAAAAAAAAAAAAAAAAGCTTTTGATACCATTGATCACAATATATTATGAGATAAATTGGAAAGGTATGGTATTAGAGAGATTGTGCTGAATTGGTTGAGAAGCTACGTAAGAAACAGGCAACAATTTGTAAAGATAGGTGAGCACAAATCAACATGTACATAAATGTATATAAATGATATATGTATGTGTTGAAAATACTGAAATATGTTTTAATGGTGGACGACACTTATATTTTTTGTTCTTGGGAGAATTTACAGCAGCATTTGGAGATGATCACAATGGAAATTAGTAAATTAAACAGTGGTTTGGCAAACAAATTATCGTTAAATTTGAACAAAACAGAGACTATGCTGTTTGGAAATTGTAAAACGAACACTCATGTACACATGATGATAGACAATGTTAACATAGAAAGAGTATATGAAGATAAATTTCTGGGTGTGATATTAGACCACAAAATCTGCTGGAAACCTCATATAAGATATGTGTGAGCAAAGTTGGCAAGGAGCGTATTACGCATACTACATAATGGATAGAGCCATAAGGACAGTAAACACTGCAGGATATTGTGAACACTCTAACGCACTGTTTTTAAAGTCACATGCTTTAAAATTCATGGATCTGGAAGAATTTAAGAATGCACAAATGATGTATAAAAAAATAAACAATTTACTTCCGAGCAAAATAAAAAAAAAGTTCTCAGACAGAGAGGGGGTTATAATTTAAGAGGAAAGTTTAATTTAAAAAATACATTGTGTTTGTACCACTCTGAAGAGTAAGTGTATTTCAATTTACGTGCTAAATTTGTCAAATGGTTTGGATACAGAACTCAAGCAAAGCCCAAATATAAATCAATTCAAGAATATGTACAAAAAAACTTTAAGAGGTACAGTTGAGGTAACTGTCTAAGTTATATCTGATTGATACTGGGTGGATATTTGGGTTGTACATAATAGCATCGGGGTAGTTGGTTGTGAGATGTATATATGATTAATATTGAGTTAATTGTTTGAGTAATGAAGAAGGGGTAGGACCATATAAGTAGAAGGGGTAGGAACATATAAGTGTATACTACTCGGACATGTAATATTTATCTATGTTGTTGATGAGAATTTGTTTATTGAGAGTTTAAGTTATATCTTTACTGTTAATTTTATTTATTTTTTAATTTTTTAATTATTTGTTACATGTTGTTACACGTTCAAAACAAACAGACAAACATACAATACATAAATGATTAGACATAGTATATAACTGACAATTATTTAAATGTTGTCCAGCTCACAACATTTTTTTTCATATGGTAATTGCAATGATTGGAATTGAAATAGATTTCAAATAAATAAATTGTTTAAATTGTTTTTGAATTGTGTCAACATTCATTTTGTGCTAAATGTTTGCATATAATTACACTTTAAAGGCAAACAGGCATCATGTGTGTCACCAGTTGCAATATACTGTATATTTGAAGTTTATAAAATCGTTTTCCATGCAAACATCAATCTCAAATGTTACTCTTCTATACAGTTTCTAACTTCCTCCCTTTTCAATTACTTCATTGTTACAAGGCAGATCACTTCAACAGAGATAATGGTCTTAAATAATGACTGTATTGTTTCCCTCAGAGAAGTTCATGGGAAAGTCTCATAAAAATGTGATATACGATGGGAGAAATTCGAAGTATCGGTGATTTATACGTTCCATGTTCCAGTCTACCTCTCAATCATACTCAATGTGCAATGATCACGCTCCCCAAGGTCCTCATTACACCATGATCCCATGACCCGCATACAAACTGAACACTCTTGCATGTACACACACTCTCTCATGGAGGTATACAATATATGTGTGACACATTTATGAAAAGTATCTGCAACAGTAATAGTTTTGACGTGCCAACTATTTCAAACCTCCAGTGTTGAATCCTCTGTCATTCGAGCACAACATGATCCATTATCCAAAACTTAATAGTCTTTAGCAAAGGGAGTAGAGCAAGAACTTAGAGGATAGAGGGGAAAGATCTCTGCTGGAGAGACAGTGAGGGATACTCTGTCATCTGTCTGTTCGGATCGTGCCAGAGAGAAAATGTACTCGGGGTGCACAAAGAAAACACAATAAATTATTCTCTACACTCCTCATTCATAAAGGAGGATTATCATCCCCAAACCATACATCACATTGAGACAGTTTTTTTGCATTTTACACATATGCACAGCCAAATAGAAATATGCAGGACTAAGGAAACACACACATATACACAAAGTACTGAATGTCAGCCAAAAGCCATTAATCCACTCTAATCCACTCCACAACTGGGAAAAGGTCCAAATGGGTTTGTGTTTGTGTGCACCTAGGTGTCTGATGTTTTGGTATGAGGCATGTAACAATCAATCCCCCATGTATACTAATATGATTATTTCTCTATCTGTAAATGCACCTCTGAGGGCAATCATGGTTGCAAAGAGCTGACATTAAGGTAAATGCTGCATGTGCTTTTGAGATAAAAAAAAAAATATATAGAGATGTTTGATTTTGTTCTACAAATATTCGGTAACCCTTTTTACTCTGTTCTAAGTATGCCTGGCATTAACAACAAATTCAAAACATCCAACCATATGAAAATGTGGATGGAACCTAACTCATGTGTAGCAGCAACCATGCTAACACCATCTACAAAAGAAGATTGACAAAACTCAACAATATGGACTACTGTAGCTGTGGCTTTTATAGAATGGCACACTGTACCTCCAAACCTCCCCCATGATGATAAAAAAGCTAACTCCAACCTAGCACCAGTTTTTTCCTCTCATATTACATTTGATTGTCTTTTCAGAAAGTTTGTCTAATAACACTGTCAGCTTCTGAAGGAGTTTCCAAAACTAAATATTTTATTATCAACTATATCTTTTTTTTGTTTTTACTTATGATTTTTTTATGTTTTCTTTCAAATGTGTTATTAATATATTATTTTCCTTGTGTTGTACCAAACCAGAAAGAAAATATGTAATTTCTGACTCCCTGCAGCTTGGGAAACGGGTTAAAAATGTTCTTGTGTGCAGCTGATGGAATATTTTTTTCATCCTGATGGTTAAGTGAATCTTTGGGGATGCTGGGTATAACTTCAGAACGGCAGTCTTGTTAAATAACTTTCTGTGTTTTTGAAATTAGTTTTTCAGAAGAGTGGATGCTTACTTTTATTCCATCCAAAGTAAGGCTACAAACCTCAACAACGCAGAATCTTTACGTGAGCTTTTTCTCCATCTGTGTGCCTCCCTTCTAACTTTGAGAGAACATAACTGCCTTCAAATCATAGAACCGCAAAGGACTTTGAGAGAATAATGGATAAATACATATCTTCAAAGGCCTTGAGGAGGCAAAATGTAGGAGCATACAAGCTGAGAAACTGCCAGCTCAGTCCTGACCTCCCACAGTTCCATAATTAAATGATTCCCTCATCCTCCTTTCCTCCTCCGTTTCCCTGCTGACTTATTCAATAACAGAGCAAAACAACAGCAACAACAACAACAAAATGCACATATTCAATTATGGCTTTCGAAACAATTTGTAAGTTGGAGATAGAAACGGGTTCAGGTAAGTTACCTTGTGAGTACATTTGGTCATCATAAGGCAACATCAATATGCTTGCTTGCAATCATGTGCCACTCACAAATTACATGAGCCATTCATCCAGCCTTTAGCTGGGAACAGATCCAAATTAGTGTTTCAGTGTGCCTTAATAAGTGATGTTTCAATAAGATATATTGTTCAGTGTTGACTGCACAATAATATTTTCATCTGTGAATATACCTATACAATTTTAGATTCAGGAAATGAGTATTTCCTTTAACTGTACAAATAATCATGTTGGTTTCTAGGTCTATATCTGATGCTTGCACTGATGTTGTTGAGATGTCCAGCATGTATAATTAACTTGGTTCACCACTGTTCCTCATTATCTCCCAGCAATAACTTTACACTGCAGTCATGGCTAGCACAAATGTCCCATATCCCACTTAAAAGAACAAATTTACTACCTCTTTTCACAAAGTGGATATAATATACTTTATCAGCAGGGGTTGCAGTTGTTTTAGTACCAGGTCAGAATATTATTGCCTTAATGTTTGTTTTGCCTTAATGTTTGTTTTGATGAAAATTTTCCACACCTGCAGACATTTAAATCCACACCCATTTCCAAAATCTTTGCAAACTGGTGGTGAGCTTAATATTTGTAATCAAATCCAAATGTCCGTTTTGCTAACAAATTGTTGTAGCAAACAGTCACAGACTGTAAGGCCCATTGGCAAAAGCAGATAATGTCTCCACCAACAATTCTGGCTCTTAAGCTACTAAATGTTCCTCTATGGACTGAACTTTGTTGTTTAGTAATGGGGAGTCATGCAATGGGTTTATCATAGTTTTTCAGCTGAAAACAGCTGCATGTTGAGACTAGAAACAATGCTGATGAGAGTGACCCAAAACAGTGTAGTTGCAGGTCGCAAAACTATGAGCTGAAATACGGTAAAATAGTCTGTAGAGCTCAGGGGAACTGGATATTCTCTATGGGGTCATGAGTAACCCCTTTCACATTATACATAGTCATTTGACTCATTCTTAAAATAAAAATATTGAAGCTTTACCCATAGATGGTGGTGGCACTGTTAAAGTGAGTATTAAGAGTATCTCCGAATGATTGGTTTTAATGTTTTGCATTATAAATTGCAAATAAAGGCAAAATGGCTGACCTTAACATATTGACATAATATTGACATAAGTGGCATAAAACTTTGGCTCAAGCAAATCTGATAACAAGCACATAGTCGGCTCATCTGTTCCCATAATATACCTAAAAAATACATGTTCTTTATCATATTCAATTAAGGTCAGACATGGAGAGAAAAAAGTTTAAAGTCAAGTCCTTTGCCAAAAATTGTCACTGCAAATTACGGACTAAATGAAGTAGAACAATGTGATTATCTTTGACACTGAAACAAACAAAGCATCTTTGAAAACCTCGTAACTATAATTAGACAAAACTGAAAAGAGAAGTTGGAAGTGTGACCATACAGAAAGCGACAAACTGTAGATACCTGTAGATAATTCCTTCACATTCCATGTTTACTTCACTCTGTAATACCGCTGGGAAGGAACGTGTAATTCCCTTTTTCACACAATTTATTTCTTACCCCTCCCTTGGCCTCTCTCATGGACAGAGAATGTGTCAACAGAAGATGGTGCCATATCATCTCCTGAATGTGATGATGACGGTAAATCATTTGGCCACACACATTTAACACATCATTCTCAGCTTGCCATCTGACCACCTGCTCCCACACTCATTTACACCAACTGCCAGTATTCACACAGAGGCAAACTCTTAACGCAAACCTTTGTCAGCGGTTGAGTTTAGGTGAGAGGAGTCGGCAGCTTTGTGTGATTGTGGTAGACAAGGGATTGAATCTGGTGTGGACAGAGACAACTAGGAAATTAGTGAAAAAATCAAGAATAAAATCATTTTGGATCAATAAAAACAGTTTGTAGGGGAGTATTTTTAAAGCACAAGTTTGATCAACCACATCCAATCCTCTCACATGAGCTCATACATTTCTACCTGAACTCTTCCTCCCTGTGGTGGATGGCCTCATCTTTTCATCTACGCACTTTATCTGAGAATTGTACAGAAGCTATTAGAGCAGCAGCACTTCAGATACACCTGTTGATGCTGTGTGCATTGATGTATCATTGTCTTTCAGTACAGCCATTCTTGCCATCATTGTGTGTCTCCGTGAGTATACATTTGATGTTGAACTTTGATCCCTCTTCATCTTTTTGCTGCTGTCCCTCATGACACAACTATGTTGCCATGTACCCACGATACTCTGCAAGTGTCTCACAATTGTCCTTGTGTAAGACACTGCATCCCTGTCTCTTACATGGGTGCTGTTCTGTGTATGACTTTAATCTCTGACCTTGCTGTGTGCATGGAGACAAGACAAGATATTCAGGCCACTGCTGTAGTGCAGGGTACATACAAGTTGAGCCAGTATACCTACTTCTATTTCACTGGACATTTACTACAGCACTACTAGAGACACAGCCACCACAACACCACTGCCTACAGACAACAATAAATGATCATATTATTGCTTTAAGTCTGCCACAGTGCATCTGGATTATAGCAGAAATAATCAACAGGGGGTGCTGTAGTGCTAAAATCCATGTCTATCAACCCTATTTAATGCTTTACTGATAATGTGCATGAGAAGCATTGCTGTCTAAGAAATTATGCTTCTGTGTATAAGTCTTTGTTATGGTGTTAACAGACAAATATCATAAAGAGCAAACCTTATGTGTGTGTGTGTATGATGTGCCATCTGACTCAGTCTGGATTGTGTTGGTGACGAATGTCTTTTGGCAAGCAGACATTGAGCAAGAAAACAGCTACGGCTACTTGGCAAATACTTGGGTATACTGGATAGCACTTGCTCTTGTGTTACTCTAATTTGGATCTTTATTTTACCATTAAGTGATGGTCAGAAATGACCCAAATCCTGCTGCTAGTGTATTTTATTTGGATGTCATATTATAATTAAACTACAGCAACACTAGCGGCTCTGTGAGACTGTACAGTTCCTAGGGAGAGTGGTGCTTTGAGCTCATTTTAGCATGCTAACATGCACACAGTGACAATGCTAAGATGCTGATGCTTAGTATTTAACGTTAGTACTAAGATGATGAAGCATGGTCAGCTTGTTAGCATGCTAACATTTGCTAATTGGCGCTAAACACAAAGAGCTGACACTGATGAAAATTAGCTTTGCAAGTATTTAGTCAGATGTTGGCACCAGATGAAACTCCTGCCTCGTTTGTATGTTTTTTGTCTGTTTATGGTGTCTGGATTTAGAGTGAAGTGAGACATCTGTCTTCTGTTTAATATCTCTGCTCTGAAACGGAAACGGGAGGTGCAGTGTTTGTTGTTGTTGCTGTGCTTCCATTTGTCACCTTTAGACTTTTAGTTTCACTCTTTTTAAATCTCTCTGTCGTCTCTTTCTGTTTCTAAGAAGCTTGTTTAACCCTCTAAGCTTCAGATCGCATGCGTGCGTGCATGTGTGTGTAAGCATACATATTCGTTTATTTTGGTGATGCATAATTTCTGTATCGTATATGTATGCTTCACTATGGGCTTATAATGATTATATAGCTTAATCATTTATATCATATGACTAACCTTTGAATTTATTACATTTACATCTCTGGCTATTGGGTACAAGCACACTGTGGCAAAATAACATTTGTTTTCATGAGTTACCAGCTATCTACAGTTGCATACAGGTACATCCTTCACCTTTAACGCCACCTTCATTTCCTCATATTTCTCACCATCTTTCTACTTGCTATTTGTATTTGTATATCTTTCCTTTTGTCTTGTCCTCTTTTCTGTTCTCTTCTTTTTCTGCAATGCTAGTTTATTAGTAGATGAGATGAATAGTCTGGGACAGTAATATAGATGATGGCTTTGACCTGTACTGGCTTCTCAAACTCGTTCCAAATCAATCTATCGTTCCATCACTGTGACCCAGATGTCCATCCTTCTTCCCTCTGTCTACCTCCCTCCCTATCTCTTGCCAATCTCCATTCATCAGTCTTTCTATCTCCATTCTCGCCTCTCATCTTCTCTTCCAAAATTACCAGAGTCAGACTTTCTTGACAATGAGAAAAAAAAGTTTGTCTTTGTGTGAAGTACTTTAGAGAAGAAAGAAATACATGAGAATGAGTTGGACTTTCAAAAGAAGTTTGCCCTGAAACCTTTTGTTCCATGGCTCTCATGCAGTATTCATATTTTCGATGAACTCTCCCTGGCTTTGCTTTCGTTTTTTTCCCCTCGTAACAAATCGGGGACATAGTTAATGACCTTGAGGCATTCGCACAACAGTGTGACTCACATCTGCCGCTACTTTACTGAGTCTGTGTGCATGTATGTGCGCAAGAAGGTGAAAAAGAGAGAAATGTATTGTCTTTTGTTCTTCTATTGCACTTCATTATCTAATCTGTCAAAACTACAGTTGGAAATAGGGTCCATACTATTAATGGAATTTGCAAATACACAATATTTTGCTGAAACACATTTAGCAGTTTCGAAATCAATGTCTCTAAACATTTTAATATTTTACAAGATAAGACTAAATTTAAATTAACACTAATGAGTGTAGCTTGTGTAGATATAAGCTTACTCTGCTATGCCACAGAACTCCAAAAACTATTCCACATGAGGATCCACAGTGTTACTCTGGATGACATTTTTACATGTACATGAACATGGATGCTGTTGGTAATTTTGGGTCAATCAAACACACTGTCCTGGAGGTGAAAATACTCACCAATACACCAAATGTGTGTTAATCTGTGGTTGGAAACAGCTCTCAACAAATCCACTATTTACTCTTGTTTGAGTAAAGTTTGCTAAAAAACTTAAACTATTGAAAGAAAACATTTTTCAAGGTTTATGTCTTCATTAGGAACAAATGGGCTTGGGTTTGAGTGCCACATAAAGGGTAAAGAAGTTGCAAAGTATTGACAGATAGACACATTGCTGGTTTTGTATTGGATTTGTTTACTATAAGAAAATGTAGAAGAATGCCGGCCTTATTCTTTCACAGGTGTTTAATATTAAATTAAATAGATGTACACTGCAATGTGGTGACACTAATGTTTTTCTCAGAAATGTAGAGTAGCAGCCCATATCAAGGCTTAAAAAAAGTTTCTTTATAAATTCACAGAATGTGTGATGCCAAAGATGCTATTTTGCTTGTTTTTCACAGTCTATAATAACAACAGGTTTTTTTTTTTCCATCAATGAAAATCCTTACTATTAGCATTTCAGTATGTGAGTCTGTCCCCAATAACAATAGCGACTTTTACACCAAGGATATGTCAACATTTCTTTGTAATTATTATAACCATACCTCTGGTAATATGGTAGCTTGACATGTCATTGTGGTATTATGTCAGGAGCAGAATGAGATTGGGGTAAATCCCTTCTTGTTCCTTTTGTAATCCTGTGTCTGCTTTCCGACAGGGTATCGGAGCCTTAGCAGAGATGTGAATCGATGATGGTATTTGCACAGTTCTTATCACACCACATATCTACTGTCATAGAAACTCAGGGATTACATTCACCTCCGGCTTACCACTGACAGATATGGAAGGAGGGGTTGGCTACCATGGTTTCTTTCTTTCTTTCTTTCTTTCTTTCTTTCTTTCTTTCTTTCTCTCTCTCTTTCTTTTCAGACATGCATTTGACTGGTTTGCTTGCATAAGTGTTTATATGTGTGAGGATATTCCTCTTTCACCTTATCTGACGTGAAATGTACAGTATACGGACAGAATAAACTGATAGAGGTTTCAGTGCAGTAAGCTGATCACACAGCAGTAAGATTAGGTATGGATGTGAACATTATAGAACATTATACACGAACAGAGCCGGAAGATTACATGGGGCTCATAACATTAACATAACCAAGACCAAGACACAAAAAGATGGGAGGGGTAGGTAGAAAAACTGACAGGGAGACGAAACAAGTGAATGATCTAAAAATATGAAGAATATCCCAATAAAAAGGTTTAACATTTTTAAAAAACTTGTTGAGTACTAAACCCTTTTACTTCTTTGTTTTGTGTTTTTTTTAAAGAATCTGAGTAGGCTACGCAGTGCAGAACGAGAACAAAGAGCCGCAACACACATCTGTCCTCTGTACTCTGCATGCAGGAGACCACCTCCAGCTGTCTGCATAATGAACACTCTCTCTAACACACACACAACAAAACAAGCAAATATGCAAACCTGCGTGTGTACTCTCACATACACACACACACACACACACCCTCTGTTGCTAGTGAACATTGCTGTGAGCGTGAACATTAAGATGTAGTAATTTTTGGGATAATTAGTTGGCCTGTCAGTTTTATGGCTGTACCTTGCTAGCTCCGAGATTAGGCCTCCGAGACCTCCTGCTCTGCTGCACAAACAGCACTGTGCCTTTGTGTGTGTGGTGAGAGAGAGGAACAGAGAGAGAGAGACAGAGAGAGAGAAGAAGAGGGAGGCAGAGTGAATGCCACAGAGAGGGAATTATAATTCTGCTATTTAATTAGCAAAACCTCATTCAACTTCATCTCTTCCATCAGTGACTCTGTATTGCTCTCACCATTAAAGAGATAGAGATTTCCCTCAGTCATATATTCTCATGTGTCTTTGCACATACAGTAATTTCGGAATCACATCCACCATTCATATTCAAATATCCTTTGTAATCACTGTAATAATAACTTTTCAGAGGGAAATATCAATTATTTCAAGGTGGATGAGAATGGATTATGATCATAATCTGATCCTATAGATAACTGTTCAAAAATAGAAAACATCAATCTACTACATCCTTTTTCTGCTGCTTATCTTGGTTGCAGTGGCAGCAGGCTACACCGCATATGTCCAAACTTTCTTTCAAGCTGTGTCCTCCTCCTCCTGAGGAATACTGAGACATTCACAGCCTAGATGGGCTATATGAAGACTAAAAAAATGAATCGAAAAGGAAAATAAAACACATTAAATGGTAAAATGTGATACAAATAAGATATGATGATACATTAAAAAGGGGAGAATACATAATGTCACACATGAAAGCTATTCAACTGCACAACTCCTTGTGACGATAATATTTTTTGATCACACAAGAGGCTGTATGCCTATATACGTTAGAGTACGTTCACATACTTTTACTGACAACATGCATTCACACACACATACACACACACACACACACACACACACACACACACACACACACACACATCTGCATCAGCGATTTTGCCTCCAGATCCCCCAAACACCTACACACACTCACGTTCACATGCTTTCTCCGAGGATCTGACTTTGTCTTTTGAAAAGACTCAACAATTATCCAGCAAGCACAATACATGCTCAGGGAACGAACTTGGCAGCACAAGGAAGTCTGAGTGTTATTTTCTTTTTATCAGTAAAAGAGGAAGGCTGACATGGAGGAAAATGAAAGAAAGAAATAAAGCAAACAAGCAGGAAAGAAAGACATTTTTTTCTTCTATGTGGCCCATGGCTGCAGCTTCTGGACATCTTAAACACTGTGTTTACTAGCCGCAGTCCATTAGCTCATACAGGCTGTTAGTAATTCATTACCTTAGACATACATTAACTCATGTGCACTAAAGAAACACTCTCTCACATGCACACACATGTGCACAGAGCAATTATTCATGACTTGAAACAAGAGAAGACAAGTAATTGAATTATACTCCATTTAAACAATAAACCTGGGAGAAATAAACCTGCTGTTTCGATGTACTCACTGTTTTTCATCCAGTGTCTTGGCATTTAGCCTGCATGTAACACACACACACACACACACACACACACACACACACACACACACACACACACACACACACAAACACACACACACTGATTCTGTTTCATTCATCAAACAACAAAACTAACTTGAAATAAGATAATTTTTGCATCATGCACATTTTTGCAAGGGCATGGATGTATCTAAGACACATAATCATAAATACAGTGTATAAAACAAACAAACAATAAAATTTAATGTCAAGGTTTTGCATGAGCTCCTTGGGATACCTGAACTGGAGAAGAGAGTCCAGGAGTTCTCCTCAGTGTGGTTTTACACGCTCTGCTGATCTGATCTGGACATTGTAGCTCTCCAAACTCTGCTAATCTGGGCCACGTAGTGCCCAGGTTAAGTCTGAATATTATATGGTCATGGCAGCTCTGCTGGTCTGTAAGTTACCTGAGTTCTTCAAAAGGACTGAACACTCACTGTGGTCCATCCAAAACCTTCTAGTACCAATGTGGTTGAGCCTTTTTTCAGGTTTGTAAGTCTTTTCTCTAATAAAGATATCAGTGACAATCATGATCAAAGCCCTTAGCCCTTTTTGTGAATTATAGATTTTGCCGTCAAGCATGACTAATTGTATGCTGTGGTAGATTTTAGAGCTGTCAGATACTAAAAGAACCATCAGGAACCATTTAATAGTGTCAAACCCATTTAATAGCACAATTTAAACCACAAATAAGAATCTGTATAAAGCAGTGAACATAAGATTTGAAATGCTTGAAATGCTTGTCTTTAGCTGACAGCAGTAAACATGCAACCACTGGGACTAAGGCCATATCATAAAGAAAAGGAAAATGCACAATGATGATGTTTTCCTCTCTTAATGCATTTATTGCATGAAAAACATATCAATAAAATAGCTGAGTTCACTGCTGTGAGCAATAAATACATATATAAATAAAATACCAATAATCAAGCTCCCGGGGATATGATGATGATGTGTTTTCTTCTCTAAATGCTGCACATATGTTGTCAAACTGATGAAGATGTTTTATTCATTTGCTTGTGTTTATTCTTTTTGCATGTGCTTTTTTAAGTTGCAGTGCGTTGAGCTTTTAAGGGCCTCATTAGTTATTGCTGTTCACATAATCTATAGTACATGTTTGATGTGACATGAATACAGACATGGTGGTAAAACTTTGTGTCTCACTTTGCTTCTTTCCAAGCACTTTGGGCATATGATTTAATCTCTCTCAGTTATGTTTATTTAAAACCTGGCTGAGAGCACAATTTGAAAGTCATCAACTGTCATCTTTACTACTTAAAGCATGTAAGGCATCACAAACAATGAGTGGAGATATAACTATGGTTGAAAACATATATATTTACTCACTGAAGGTCAGCTTTGCAATATACAGAAGTATTATTGTAGTATTATATAAGGGACCCATGTTGTTGTGTCCTTTGTGAACATTGTTTTCCTCTGAAGTCAATGACCACTATTGTACTGATACCATTACTATACTGAGCACTACTGACTACCACTATGTAGACAAATTCCAATACTTCATCATACCTTCTCATACATAGAATTTACTCTGTGGGAAAAGCATATAATAGTGTTTTATACTGACATTAAATTTAACCAATATCCCTACATTGATGTAAGATACAAATTCAATTATTAAGGATATGTTTGACAAAAAAATTGTAGTGTTAATGCAGGTGGGGCCATGTCTTTGTCACTGTTCTACTGGTGCACTAAGGTGTCTAATATTTTGGATTGTATATATTGATTCCAGTTTCTACCTAAATAATGTCTCCTCAGTCCTCAAAATCTCAGCTCATGTTTGGATGATAACTCACATCATCATCAATCTCCTGAGGAAACAGATGACATTGGATATGGTCGCCTCTCCAAAAGGTTTTTGATTCCTTCCCATAACTAAAGGACTTAGTTGGAGAAAGGCTTTGCAAAGAGGGAGCCCAATATTTCACACTTCACTTTCCACAGAGTGTGAAAGTAGAAACTATAAACACTTCAGACAGAGCAGGCTGAGGGGAAATAAGAGTCACTATAATAACATTTTATCATGGCTGAGGGTCCATCCATTTATAGTTTGGTCAAGCCAGGAAGAAAATTGAAAATCTGATTCAATATTTTTAAGAAAGATAAGAGGAAGTCTCAATCTAATGCAAGCTCGTGTGTTTCTACGGTGGATTGACCGTGCATTACTTATGTTTCGGTTAATGAGAGGTCAAACTCAAAGTTATCCAGAACTCTTTAAAGAACAGAAGATGTAGGGAAAGGAAAGCAACAAAGAATGAAGGAAAACTTTAAGAAATGTTATGCTCCAAATGATGTATGTTTGATGTACCAAAAATCAATGTTTAATACATGTAAAAGTCTAATATTTGTGAGAGAATAATTTAAGTATTAAGTGCAATATTTTCTTACGTACTTAAATTGACACCTACTTGTGACACTATACGTCTTCCTGGAAAAGGCACTTTACTGTAGAACTGTATTAACACCAACCTACCATACTCATGAAAAAGTGTGCCAAATAGTGTGATGAATCAACACCGCCATTCCAGCACACGCCAACATTACAGACTCCCCTGAGTGACCTAATGACCTCTGTGAAACAGACGGCATCTAGCGGACATCAAGCTGGTGTGAAGAGTACCGCCTGAAGGTATTACCCCATCCACCACATACACAAACACACACACACACACACACGTTTCCCCTGGCTCTGTCCTGGACAGCATATGGCAGACCTTGAGGTTCAAGGACACCAGTGTTTCACAGATTTAGAAGATTCATCACTGACAGACACACATTCATCTCAGCCTTAACTTTTGGAAAAGACACACACACACACACATGCATCCATGCATGTGCACACAGGCACCACCACGCACAACACATATGTCGGACAGTAGCAGAGCACCAGCTCCACACAGATTAGTTACTATCTGATAACTGGAGGTGCATGACAGTGGTTTAACACAAGGGCCCTTGAGGGGGAGCTAAACACAGACACACACATAAACACACACACCAGCTCTTTGTTTGACCTTGTGCAGATCCAAGAAAGCATATAAAAGTTATTTGTGGTATATGGAACTGACAAAAGATTCAGTTCTTTTTTAACAGTTTATGTATTTAAAGCAATGTAAATCCTCATTTTCCCTGTACTTACGTGAAAGAAACTTGTTTCTTTTCTTTATGTGGAAGGGATTAGATTTATCTACCCACACAAATACTGAAATATGCAGACATGCTGTACATGATATGGAACGCTGATCCAGAGACACAAAATGCAGCTTAGGTGACATACAGTCAACAAACAACAAGCGTTGGCTAGCTCTTCTTATTTGTCAGCAGACCGGCCTTGGTGTCTCAGCCTGACATGTGTGAATAATCCGGGTTGTGCTTGAATAAGCACAGCTCCTATCAGCCTTCCATGGATCTGATGGATCAAATCTGTGGGCCGAGCATTTATCACAACAAAAGGAGGAAACAGACACAATAGCTGTGGTAACTTGCAGTATGTCTAATGCCTCACCTACCATTGTTAGCTACAGTATTTATAGTCGATAATAGCATGTGTAATTCTGGTGTGTGTGTTTGCGTAAATGATTTTATTATCCTGCTCAGATGTGTATCGAATTATATTAACACCACTGGTATTCTAATCAGAGAGTTGTGTTTAACATGATTTGATTGTTAAAATACTTGGAAATGGACTGACTGGATCTTTTGGAATTCAAGATGTATGATCACAAATATAAATGTACACACATTTGATACATTAGATCATTTTGTGTTTGTATTTGATTCTTTCACTAAGGTTGAACATGTTTGTCAGGACTGTCTACTTGCCTATAGAGACAATATTATACAGACATAATATTTTGTGAAAAATCTATTAATTAAAATAGCTGACTTAATTTCTGTGACAAATACATAATACAATACCAATAATCAAGTTCTCAGGGAATAATAAAAACATCCTTGTGTTTGACTTGAATTATGTATTATTGAATTAATCCTAAATTTCATTTTTGAAGGCCACTTAAACCAATTGGAAGTATATAAGTATAAAGTTATAAGGTTTATAGAAATGAGGGAGACCCATGAGGGAGCAGGCCTATATGTGTGTGTGTGTGTGTGTACCAGGTATTCCTCATGTTGTGGGGACACAGTCACATGTGGGAACTCACCTCACTTTTGGGGACAAAAAAGCAAATGTAACATAAATCATTAAATTGTAGGGGAAGACTTGGTTTAAATTAAGGTAAGATTAGGGTTAGGTTAAGGTGAGGATTAGGCAAGTAGTGGTTGCGGTTAGGGTTTAGGTAAGTCTCCAGGAAATTAATGTAAGTCAATATAATTCCCTCTGAAGTGATGGAAACACTGACTGTGTGTGTTAGTGTGTGTGTGTGTGTGTGTGTGTGTGTGTGCATGTGTGTGTGCGTGTGTATGGAGGACTAATTAGCCTGTTTGTTCTACATGCTTTATGGGCCCTGGGGGACGATAGAAGATGGGCACATACACACCTTGCTCCCTACAGAGGCCCATCTGTTGTGCAGACACACACACACACACACATACACGCTGCCATATAAAGCTACTATAAAACTGCTGATGAGGGAACATCGATATTGATGGGATCACTCATTTGAGCTGTCTGTTTGGAAATATTGTTCTACTGACTGCAGCATTGCCACAGTGATGAAGAGGCAATGAAGAGAAAAATAACAAAGGCAGGGAAAAATATGTGCCTGGAAACCCTCCCTGTTTTCTCGGATTTAACCATTAAAAACCTTAATTGTTTGCAAAAGCTTCTGAATCACAATTTAGACCATGAAAGCCTCTACAGGGCAACATACATATATTAGAATTGATAGACTGTATATTATTTTTCAATTCTGTGTTAAAACAACAGTCAGGTGATTTCCATGCTATAATCATTCCTCCTATTCATACTGGCTATTTAAAGATCCCCTCAATGTAAGTGACGGGGGCTAAAATCCACAGTGTGTCCACGCAGTCATTTTGTGCAAAAATGCATTTTAAAGTTTATCTGAAGCTTATATGAGGCTTCAGCAGTCTGAGTTAGTCATATCAAGTGGATATCTGCCACATTTACAGTATTTTTAGCATCAAATTCCCTCTTTGTGTTTCCTCAGACAGTGTTTCCCTGTTGAGCTGTGGCGGAAGTATACATGTTTAATACAAACAATAAAAATCAATACACGATTGATTACCGCACACTGAATCGTGTGATTTCACAATGCTAATCTCTTCATACATATTATGTGTTCCTCAGCGTATGCAGAGTATCTACTTTCCCAGGTTCAAGCACAGAATCAAGTTATTCTCACCCTTTTGGTGTCTTTCAATCAATTACAGAGGGTCATGAACTTTCAGGAGCTGTTTCTAACCATATTTTGCTTTCACCTTCTTTCTTCCCATTTCTGTTCAGTGGTTATTGATTTAAAAAGCCTTTTCAGAACAATGGAGAGAAGCCAGTAACAACCTCTGAATCTCAATATTAATTGTGATTACATACTGAGATGCACCATTGCAATTTGGTGTTTAAGTTTACCACATGCTTGGATTTTATCACTTTCTTTAAATGAATGAATCACAGCTTGGAAATTATGATTCGTAAATTGCTTTTGTAAACATTTACCTGGGTATAACAATTTGACTGTAGCCTACAATTATGTCCAGAGCATATTCCATGGTTATGAAAAATACATTTTTGAAACAAAGTGACCCATCCCCCTCTGAAGATTTCAGAAGCTGCCAGTGTTGAGGCTGTTTATGTCCCCCATGGAATTTATTTAATTATCACACTACACTAGCGCTGCTCACACAAACTGAATAGTACCTGAAACAACAGGGATCCCCCACTGTACACTATCAAGAGTCCCCAGCAAAACAAAGAGAGGTAGAAGAGTCAATATTCCACCTTTCTGAGAGGCGCATAGGTGTGAGGCTGAGCTATAACACGTTGTGTGGTAAGCTCTTTCTCACTTGGCTAACCTTGAATGAAGCCTCAGAATAGAAGAAAATGCTATTTTCACCTCACTCCTGAGCCAGAAGTGCCTTCGCTGTGAGCTATGTGTGTGTGTGTGTGTGTGTGTGTGTGTGTGTGTGTGTGTGTGTGTGTGTGTGTGTGTGTACCTGTGTTCTATTTTAAATCAGCTTTCATACAGCCAAGAACATCAAATTATCAGTTTATGTGCTGCACCTGTACCATCTAATGCAACTGTACAGTTTAATGCAATTTAATACCAACCCCAATAATTCTATCAATAAATTCTAACAGGTCTCTTTTTGTGTTCCTGTTGTTTTGATTACTGGCATTAAAATACTGAGAGCTCAAACACACTGCAACTTAAAAAAAAAAAAAAAAAAAACACAAATAAACAAAACAAAAGTAAATGAGGAAAATATCTTCACCAATTTGACAAGACATGCACAGTATCGTTCGAGAAAAGAAGGCTGCAAAGAGAGAAAACACAACCAAAGACAAAAATGTGTGAAAGCAGGAAAAAAAACAATCAAATATACAAACACACTGCAGTAGTAGCTTGTGTTTTCTGTATTTGTAGCACGTGTCTGTATTTGGTTTTGTTATCTGCAATCTTTCAAATAACTTACTTTTGGGTTCTTTATTCTTTCTCCTGAATTAGAAGCAGTCTGAATCAAATAGAAAAAGCAGTTTCATACATTTCATTTTTCCTGGCGAGCTGTTTTATCTGTGGAGAGGAAACCTCCAGATTGTTGGGGTCTTCAGAAAAACGTTTTTATTCATAGAAGCAGCGAGATTCAATCACTGGAATGAAAGGTTCAGTTAAATAGCCCAACTTAAAGAGAAACTTCTGGATTTTTCAACCTGGACCCTATTTTCCCATCTTTTTGTGTCTAAGTGATTAATGGGGACAACAATTTTTGAAATTGGTCTGGTATTAAGGGAGAGCACTTCAGCCTGCAGCCATGAAACGGTCTGCAATGTAATCCTTTGGGGCAATTGCACCCCGTCAGTATACATTCACTAAAAGTGCTGTTTTTGCCACTGACAGGCTCAGATTGTTGCTATAAGTGTCTGACAACATTATGGAAAGGACCCTACAGAGAAATAAAACTTTTTTTCTTTACCTTTCACTTGATCCGGTCTGTTTGTTATTGTGTCTAACCAAGTCTCACTCAAGGAGAAGTCTCGCTGAAATCTCGTGAGAGTTGAGTTGTTGCTGGCTAAAGCGCTCTTACTCAATATCGGACCAATTTCAAAAATTGTCATTAGTCACTCAGACACAAAATGATGGGAAATTAGGATCCAGGTTGAAAAATCCAGAATTATCCCTTTAAATAAGAGGTTAGACCAAATAAGTACAAATATCATCTTTACACGTAAAAGTAGGCTCAAGTAGTCAGTATCACATTAAAATTTGGATGACATCTGAGAAATACAATATGCATGTGTGTAACTGACTTAAGTTTTAGACAAGATATCAGTTTAGATTTTTAATTAATTTTGCACTAAGTAGTGTAATCCACATAAGTCACAATCTGACATAATACTATTTTTTGGTTAACTTTCAGTGGAAACTTGGGGCAGTGAACAATTTTCTTAAACCAAACATCCCAAGTATGTGCGTGAGAGTGTGTCTGTGCCGGTGTGTGTGTGTGTGTTTTCCTCCAAACCACAGTAGGATGTCATTTTCACAAGTTCATTCCTGTGTCCATCAAACACTCAACCCTCAAGGGCTTCTGTTTTTTTGCCTCTATATATCAGACCCCATCTCTCTGTCTTCTTGTCTGTCTCCTAGTCTTTCTCTCTCTCAGTGGGATTCTGGACCCTAAACTACTTTCCCTATGGCCTATGACCCCTCATGTCACATCCTCCCTGTCCGTGACCTTCAGAGTCACAGCAGCCTTGGGAAAACGTTGGCGGACTGATTTACTGATACGCAGGACAGTGAAGCTCCAGAGAGGTCAGCAGGGGCTCACATTGCTTCACTATTCCACGAACTAGAACTAGGCCTGTACTCTGGGTTATTGGTGATTTAGTGATAGGGTGTTCTGGATCTAAAGAGCAATGTCAGAGGACCCTGTTGTGGGAGGCATGCTGAAATGTGAGAGGTGTGTTGCAATGAACTTATGTCTCTGTTGCCAACTCCATCATTTAAGACAAGCAGGGGATGGGATGGGGGCAGCTTCTGGTCCAGTTAGTTAAAAATTTTGGTGCAATGAAAATAACATTACCCAGTCTCATTGTCTGGAAATTCTGTCTTGTATATTTTAGATACTCAGGGTAATAAAAGTTAGTGATTATTGGCTAGAACAACAGTCAGTCCTGTAGCCTTTTTTAACTTAAAAGGAAGTTTTCTCACAGTGCCAGATGACTGGATTGTGGTAGCGTTTTGGCGTTTTGAGATAGGAAATAAAGACTAAAATATTTTTCCTCTGCCAGTAACAAGGCACAAGAAATAACATTTCTGTTTGCAGCCTTCCATTAGGTATATTGTTCAAAAGTGAATGTTAAAAAAAAAACAGTTTTTGTAATTCTAAAGGCCAGGATTATAAAAAAAAAAAATGAGACCACAATGTTACTTTATTGGTCCCTGTAGAGAAATGATTTCTCTTTTACCCCCCTTTTACAGATAGGCTAGAGGTCAGTGTCAACTACAAAGCAGCACCACTGGAGGGGGGAAAATGTTCTGGTCTGTCTCAGAGCTGGTCAAGTTGTAGATTTTTGGCATTTGTTTGCCTTGGACAGCAGTTTGTTGAGACATATAAAATGATATGGTTACTGTAATGAGAAATGACGCCAAATTTAAATCCCAAAGTCTGAATAATTTTCCCCTGTTTAAACTTGTGGCCTAAATACTAACTGAAATATGATGAGGGATAGGAATGAGGTTCATGTATTCTGTGTAAACCATGAACTAATTAAATGCATTAATAGATTTTCTCTGGACAAATACTCATTTTTTCATTAAAAAAAATATTTTTACATTTGAATCATCCACTTTATTTGGTCTGGCAACAAAAAATATAGAGTCTGAAAAAACATACTTATTTTGTCTTGTACTTTCCCCCACTATTGAAGCTCAAATGTCAACTACCCACATATCCTACATATATAAATCTTTTTTCATTAGTTTGTTTGGAGTCATAAACAGTGTGCTGATAAAGTATAAGGAAGTAAATGATATATGCCATAGTAGTATCAACAACACGGCTTTATGTCAGGACTTAAAGAAACCCTGTGGACATGAATACAAGACATAACAGATAGAGGGAGTTGTGGATTTAGAGAAAACCCAATCTTCATGGATTAGCTTCCTCCTGTGCATTATCAGAGATCAGTTTCAACCGTGTGCATGTTTGTTTATCTGGCAGAAGGGATTAAACACATTGTGTGCTGACAGAACCATGTGTCCTCTCCATCACTACATTCCTCTTAGATTTTCAAAGAGCCAATTAGCATCATCCATCTGCCATTATATTTTTAGATGCAAAGCATAGTACCTCATGAACCTGTCATCTCTCTCACTCACTCACTCACTCACTCACTCACTCACTCACTCACTTATATTTATATCATGGAAGTGGGACTAGTACACATGCAATATACAGTATGTAATACAGTATATGTAAGATGTTTGGTAGGTTGTAATGTCAGTCGCCAAAAAATGACACATAGTTACGTTTGAGTGACAGATACCATCCAGCAGCCATAGTGAGCAGCAGTGGTGCAGTTCATATGACGTATATAAAAGTTGACAAATTGGACTTTCCCACTGTTCATTTCCTGTTTCCAACTGTGATTCAGGACAGTAATTTAAAAACTGTAACTATGATTGTCCCCTAACCATAACCTCATGGTTATTATCGTAGCCATTACAATGAAGGTTGCCTAACTTTAAGAAAGCAGTAACTCTAACCGACACCACATATTTCTCTAACCTTTAATCATGCTGTAGTAACTACCAGCGGATACTGTGCTGCAAGATTGGATATTTTGATGGAGAAAAAAAAAATGAAATAAGTTGTCATTAAACTTTTTACTCATACATTCAGTATCAACATTTTTGAAACATGACAAATACATTAATTAACAACATTTTCTCATTATGTTGAAGGAAAACATAATTTAGTCAGCTTTATGATTGACACACACCGCCTGTGACTGACGCAGCTGGTTACTTTCTAAAGTGATGGCCCATTCATCTTGTGTTCAGTCCCGTCATCTGTGATCACTTATGCTGTGTTTTAATACAGCCAAATTCACAATATAATTGGTCTCATTTACATATTTTCTGGTTTTGTTATCAGACAATGTATTGAGTAAATAGTGATTTAATCACATCTCATAAATACAACCTTATTTTATGATTGCAACATCATCTGAGAAAATCGACATACAACAGCTCTGCTGTGTATTTGGCTGTATTGACATTTAAAATGAGTGATCACAGAGAGGGTTTGAGGCAACATAAGTTTTCTTCTTAACTTTACTGCCTCACAGATCCTGTTCCTCACCAGGCAGGCTTAGGTCATTGTTTTGCAAAGCTCGGTTTTCCCCGTACACACTGAAACAGCGAAGCTATAGAATGCTGACGAAAATGTTTTTGGACAACAAAAACATTTAGTCTGGATGGAGGGCAAAGAGAAAAAGGTGTGTTTACAGATTTGCTCAGCTTAATAGGGACTTACTCCTACAGACAGTGGCCAGCTGCCTCCAGCTCTACCCAGCCAGGAACTTGCAGCGCTGAAAGACACACAGACACAACACAGCAACAACACAATGCACACAAACCGTGGCGGAGGCCCCGTAGCCCCAGGGCCATCACATCTTTTGTACGAGGAAGATAGTCTTGCTTTGACCATGGGATTCCAGCTTGTCAAATAGGATCATAATGGTGTAAAAAAGTATCAAAACATCCACAGAAACTTGCTCAGACTCCCCCGAATGTCCATTTACACTCAGTATGTTGTAAACATTAAAAGGGCTAAATACTTCAACGTTTCAGAGCACAAGAATGAAGCCAATTAGCATGTTCATTGTTCAAATTTCTTCTTCAACCACATTATGGTTAGCCATGTGTTGGTCCTTGTATAATAAATACAATATTGTAAACCAAGTTGCACTTGATCAGTAACCACAGTAAACACTAAAAGCAGTGCACAAATATTTTCCAAGCCAAGAGATGCACTTACGCTTTCATTGAAACTGCACATTATTTGGCTGATGCTGTCCATTCAGAGGAAAGCAAATTATGTGTTGCTCAACTCTGTGTTTGGGCTGGATGAATTGTCCTTTTGGCTCACATGAACGGATAGAGTGCTGGTTTACAGGCCTGTATAGACCCAGTGTTAACGTTAAATGCATGCCTTAGGGCTGAGTATGCTTATTAAAGATTGGCCAAAGCAACTGTTGCATTTCAGAGGGTCTGGTGTAAGGACGGGGTTGTTGACTGTACTTCTTAATGTAGGCTGTTAACTACTGGAGACTGTGGTGCGGCTGGCATGATGTCTGCTGCTCTTATGTGTGAAGAGTTGGCCTGCTATAGCTTCTTAGGGGATTTGCTGATCCGTTTTTTGATGTTTAAGGCTGCAGTTGTGAGAAACGGAGGAGAGGTTGGCAGCAAGTGTGTGAGCAGATTGCAAAGGGGAAGTTTGCGCTGTACATTGTGTGGGTTTTTTTTTTTCTAACACACACAAACATACACACATATCAAACAATGATAAAATAGATACTATCCTATCACAAACACCAATGTGAGCATGTGCACAGACAGAGAACAGATGGGGGTATTCGCATATCCTGCAATACGATTCCAATCTTGCCATCAGTATTGAATTCATGATGGAGTGTGGCACAAAATGATCCACTTACCAGTAAAATATTTTAAAATCAAAAGGGCCTGCTTCATGCTGCCAACCATATATGGAAATTAGACAGAGAAATGCAATGTATTGGTTTTTTGGCTCCTTTTTTTTTTTTTAGCTTTTCAATATTCACTTCACACATTCATATAGTTATAAACACGATGGGAAATCAGCTAATGATATATTCTGCACAGCTTTTGTTAATTCTTTAACCTTGTATTGGATACTGTAATTATCAGGCTTCTTAGGACTGCTATTGATATCTAATTTAAAGGAATAATACACATAAAATCTTTGTTTGGGTATCAAGCACTGTTTGCTCCTTCATGGAGGATTACTGGTTGTAGTTAGCATGGCTTCAGAACACTTACAGTGGATTACAACATCCATCACCCTTTGGCTCCCAGAACATGACAAGTAACATTATTGTTTGTCCTTATTTTTGGTAGATACAGTATGCAAACTTCTCTCTCTAAGGTACAATAAGACATCAGAAGGAATAAAACTAAATATTGCTTTCAGTGTAAGGACATTTAACAAATGTGAGTGTCATTGTATGTGCATCACATTTTGAAGGGAAACCTCTTCATATGTCTTCATGTGGAGCCCGAGCTCCTCCCCCCCTCATATGGGAAAAGCAAAGCATCAGCGGACTAAAATTGAAGATGTTTGTTTGAGTAAAGCCCTAAACATGAACAAAACTGAAAACATGTCATGCACTGAGCTGTCTGTTTAGTGCAAGCTGTCATTAAGTAATTTGACTTTGTTTCTAAACATGTCAGAAGTGGCTCGTGTTTGTTATGGGACAAATCCATGTGATTCTTACCCTGGCTGAATAAATGACTGCCATATGATTAATAGAGGCAATAAATGAAGGACCACCATGATGGAGAGACTGCCGGCAGGGTAGAAGCTGTATTAAGTACTTATATACAGAAATGTTAGTCAATTTTGTTGACAGTGAAATTATACAGTAATGTTCAGTATTACCTCAGAAGTAGTTGGGAAGATTAATCTTTCATGAATTGAATGTAAACTGTGTGGTTCATGGCTCATGAGTTAACTGAAATGGACTTTCTTATTTGTTCATCGTGAATGATATCAGTGTATGGAATATTAACAGAAGAGATTTTCAAAATATTTCATCACTGAAAATATACATTATGTTTATCTGAAGTGTATTTGTATTCAAATAAAAGTACATTGTACTATTGGTCTACAATAATAAGGATATAAAATGTCATAGATGACACAGAAGTGCCACTTTGACAAATAAGTGCAAGCATTCTAATAGGCCTATCCCAACAAGTCCTCCAAACGTTATATAATTACGTTTTATGACATGACAACATGTTAGGGTCTGGTTGGGTTTAGGCATGAAAACCACTTGGTTAGGTTTAGGGAAAGATTATGGTTTTGGTTAAAATGATCACTTTGAAAAGGTTAGGGAACGTCATCAAAGGTTATGGTTTAGTACAGAAAACAAGTCTGCAATGACTTCAAGCACAACGTTGTTTAGTAACTAACTGAAACCACAATCTTTGACTAAGCTGAAAGTGTTTTTGTTGTCTCTTGAGTTCTGCATCTTGTATGACCATCATCTACCCTGACCTCCACCTCAATATGGCTTAACCATAAATGTAACGCTTCATTCATTCGAAAAAAGGTTGGCTTATAAACGTAATCCAGCCAGCGATTATAGTTGCCAACATAACATAATTGGGAAAACAATTTAGTAGTATATAAACATAATTTCTAGGAGACAGGGTTCCACTTGCTCTCAGTCAGGTCACCTAGTGATGATGTCCTTAAAGCAACTGACTCAAGACAATCTTGAGAAATCAAGAAGCAGTAGGCCATGATCCTGTAACTTCAGTTTGTGACCATCATGTCAGCTGTTCAGCAAAAGTTACAGGAGCTCACTTTACATCAAAATATGTCATATATGAATGTAAGGCATCCATCAATCACTGACGTTGTGATCGCTCTTTCTCTGTGACAGAAAATTATCAGTCGTTTCCAGCCTCCATTAAAATGCGCACTTAATTTCCATTCATTTGATGTGGTTGCATTCTGAAGAAGGTGTGTATCCAACGGTCTTTTTTTTTTTTATTTCACAGTCATGAATCACTGCAGAATTTATTTCCACTTCAATCCAGTGTCTTTCAGTGGTGTATTCAAAAATGACTGGTTAGCCAGATCCTGTGACACAAACTCATGGTGGTGAATGCCACTGAGATCACAGGATTCATCAGTTAACCACACTTCCCCTCTTTTTTCAACAGACAATGATTGCTATGTAGCTCTGCTGTGCAAGCTTCGTGGAGATGGGTGATGACTACTCTGTGCTTTGTGTGTGTAAGTGTGTGTGTGGGTATTGCTGAGTGTGCTGAGTGTGGGGGAATACAATGAGCGACTTTTAGACTGCGCTTTACCCTGATGACAGAATTCCATCATGGAAGGGAAAAAAGAGGAAGACTTTCAGTGATCCTTTTCGACAGCAACACATACACACACATATCCAAAGTCTGGTCCTGTTTAAAGCAAGGAATTAGGCTGCACTGCTTAGTGGTTTGCAGTTCAACTCTGGTATTAATTGAAAGCTGGATAATCTGCTTTATCGGGAGCGGATTGCAGAGTTCATGTGATGTAAATTTTCTTTTAAAGGACTCCAAATTGGCATTAGTATGACTCTGTGAGAAGAAGTAGAGGATGTTGTCCAAATGTTTTAGATTGCTGCCAAGCAGTAAATTTTCGGTTTTACTGACTTTACATTAAGATCTTGACTTTGCAGTTCTGTGTGTAGCTTACATCGCTTACAAGTAGTGTGAAGTTACTGTCACATAATATCTTAGATTTTTAGTTGGCTTAACTTTTTTGTAACAGTCCTTATGGGTTGTTTTAGAAGGCTTTGACAAGAAACCTGCTAACTGTGCAGGTACAGTATGAGGTTTTGTTGAATTTAATTCCTTTTCATCCTTTCATTCACTCCCTCCCCTTTGTTACTGTCCTCTTTTTTGTCTTTGGTAGTAGTTTGATTGAATAGGAAGGCACTGTAAAATGGTATCCTATTCAGTACTGCAATATCTATCTTTTGAAATCTGATTTCTATTAAAACCCACATTGTGCTTTCAATTTAACGCTTGTGTATAACAATACCACTGCAAGTACTTGTGCTGTCTCTCCCTCAGGCCAGTGCCAAACTTGAGACGGCCGCTTTGAAGGGAACCAGACATGCTACTGCAGCTGTTTAGCAGTTCTTTGGGTTCAAGTTGGATCCTTAACCTGACGCGCCAGATGGTTTGTTATACAGAAACATCTGAGAAGTCGCCCATGGAAAGTGTTTGGAAAAGGGCAAGCACTTTCAAAAAATACTTGGCAGATGATTGGATAAACCATCTCTCTATCACCATCTATCACTGTCTTACCTTGTGAGGCAGCTGGATTCACGATGCTGATTGGTCCGAATCACCAGAGGTTCGGACACACGTGCATAACTTGAAGCCTGACAAGATGGATTCTTGCATGATCTTGCGATGTCGTGATCTCACGAATCCCGTTGCCTTGCAAGGTAATTGGATCCAAGGTTTGCCTGAAAAATAATATAGTAAAGAAAACATACAGTATACAACAATCAAAAGTACAGTTTAGTTTTTCTGATTTTTTTAAATAGAAAAAGTAGTGTAATGGATCTGATAGTGGTCCATCAAAATTAAAATTCAGTTCCTGTAAATTCAAAGTGAATAGCAATGTTTTCACTATTTTGTTGTTTGTTGAGATGAAGATAATACTGCCAAAGTTCTTGTTTGTTTATGACTGTAAATGATAACACATGTTCCAGTAAAGGTCACAGTACAGTGACTGAGGCAAAGGAAGGTGAGATGCGGCTATACACCACAAATAAATACTTAAAAAATATCAACAACACTCATCACCTAATTTGTGAACATAACATGACCTAATTTAACTTTAATCATTTGTCAGGTAAATGAACTCTCAGTCTACATGAGACTCGGGATTGGGAACATTCATGACAGCTGTTGCTGCGGACCTGTACAAAAACACAAACTGTCGCAATGTGGTGCTGGAAATTAAATATCAGCTGCTCTAATGGCTCGGACATGTCTTCTGAATGGACCAGGACCACGTGTTTAAAGTAGCCTTGAGATGGACTCCACCTGGAAAAGAGGAAACAAGGGAGGCCAAAAAACAATCTGGCAGAGAACTGTGACCTCGGAACTGAAAACAGCTAATCTAACTTGGGGCGCAGTACAACATGCTGCACATAATAGGACCAGATGGAAGCAGATAGTCGCCGCCTTATGCTCCACAGGGAACAAAAAGGATTAAGTAAGTAAGTATGACAGCTGCTACTGAAATTTTTGGCCAAATAATCAAGAATTTATCAGAAAATATAACCAAACTTTTGGTGACAGTGTGTGTGCCAGGAAACCACTGAACTGAACCCTATTGACGAGTCAGTACTGCTAATTTGAGGATATATACCCCTATCCAAGGACGGATTTTTTATCTTTAAAGTGTCTGGTTCAAGCAAACATCTATCTGCCGGCAGGAAAGAGTGTCAGAGCACAAACCTGCCAGTGATTGTGATTCAAGCCCACATTATGTATGATGTATCAGGAGGCCAAATATGCTTGATGGCATAGTAATTAGGAGCCATATATTTTCCCGAGGAATGTGACGCCAGAATCATTACTGCATATCGATGTGATGAATGTTTCATGAGACTTAGTGGTTATGAATATATTTGTTCACATTTTGTATGTACATATTAAAATTATGGAAAGTTCTGCCGAGAGGTTGTTGAGAACATTTAAATTCCAGTTGCTGTCCAGTCATTGGCAACAGCTGTAGCTTAGATGCTGCCAAAGCGAACAAACAAACAAATAGATAAATGATGGTATTTTGTTTTTAACAGCTATGTTATTGTATGATTTATATTATTAGTTTTCATTTTTGCGGCCTTTTCACTTTTAACTCTGTAAAGAATGCAGTTTTGTGGGAAACACTGCATTTCTGAGATTTTCTAGTTTTAGCCACAGTGCACACATTGTCAGCTATTGGCATGTTCACTCCAAATATTTCATGGTTTGTATGGGCCTTCAATATAATGTATGAGTCTATATCAGTCGCTGGATCATTTTGACCATTGTGGAAATGGCACTTTTAGGCAGAATGGGAGGAAATTTAAAGTACAATAATCCACATGAAGCAGATGTAAACCGAGCATAAAGAAATGTAAATAAAGACTACTCAGAGTTTCCAAAAATGTAATTTATCTCATACACAAATGTGCCCACATGCACTTTCACAGTGACATATGCTTGCATTTCTACATCGCTCTCACACAGTCGCACACAAACACTGGTGCAGGTGCAGCTCTTTTGACTGATGAGTCTCTGAGTGTTTCCAAAGAGTGAGCCACTCTGTGACAGCTGTCTCTGCATACACTGTTAACATGAAACTCTCCATCCCACTCTCCCTTCTCTTTGTTCTTTCCCCCTTCTCTCCATCCCACTTTTTGCTGGCACCTCTCTCTCCATCTCTCTCTCTCTCTCTTTCTCTCTCTCTCTCTCTCTCTCTCTCTCTATCTTTCCCTCTCTCTGGCTGACTCCACGCTGGAGTCAATCTTTCATCCCGAGGAGTGAAGTGCCAACTCTCAAGGTATGGTAACAAGAATAAAATTCTAAAATAACTTAATTCTGCTCCATAGTCGACTAGGGCAGAGTGAAAAGCAATCTGTGGTGGTTTTGGGGTTCAGACCAGAAAGGGGAAGCAGCTGCAGCTATGCCAGTGCCAGGATTGCATTTCTATCTCCACACATTGACAGAAAGTTCAACAATTACCCCAGAGCCCAGCCTCAAAATATGATTAGCATGGACCCAGATGATAATGGCTTTTACATGCAATTACGCCAAAGGGGGAATTACCCAGTGTATGGGAATAATGTAGCTGGGGAATGAGACAATTGCTTGCTAATGTCTGTTGTTGTTGGCTGACCCACTGGAAATTTGTTTATTATAAGGTTTTATATTCAGACAGGCTGTGTCTGCAGTAAATCATATGATGGATATTCATAAAAAAAGTTATGTCTTTTCATTCAGATAGTTACATGGAAGGTTTTATGTGGTTTTGGCCAATATGAATACAGATGAGAGATGACTGACATGTGCAGCACTGAACCAAAAGATATTAATGGATGTAAATGTACAAGGAAGCGACAGGTAGTAAGACATAAATTTCCTAAAGTAGATAAAACTGAGAAATGTCCACAAATTGATGCATTCTCCAGTGTTGAAGGATAGTTGAAGTGGAAACTAATGCAGATATGGCAGAATAGTTGGGAATGGTTGCGTGCAAGCATGTTGTTTAGTTGAATCTGCAAAAATCACAAAACTTGGAAGATGTACCAGGTTGAGAAGTGTGAGACTGCTTCTGCTGTTGATTTCAGTGCATGAAAATACAAACATGGTGTCAATCAAATTCATCACTTCTAGACTGGCTTTACATTTTTGAAGTATTTTTTTTATTTAGAAATGAAATCTGGGATAGAGATACTAGAAATAGCTGTTGCATTTTGGAACACAACTAACAACAAATTCAAGGTTTTTAAATGATGATTTTGGCTGAGTCAATCAGGACAGATGCAGCTGAGCAAGTTCATTTTACTTATCAACAATGGTATGGAGAGTATATACAATGGAATAGTATAATAGTATATTTATTAATAAATAAAAATAACAAATTACAGATACTATGTTTTAGAGCCATCTTTTTCTGTGACTTTGTAAGAAATCTGGTCGGAAAAAGACACTCAGTAGGAAAAATATTGGTATTTTCATTTCTTATTAAAATAAAATCTGATCAGAAATAAGCACAAATACATCCCAGTCAAATTAAGACCACCAATTTTGGTGACCTGCCTTAAATGGAAAGTCAACTGAACAAGTTGCTAAGAAAAACTTACTTTTTTATTGGGTAGAGCCAGGCCAGTAGCAGAGAGGGATGGTAAAAAGAGAAAAGAACAGAACTGTTCTATTTTGGACAGTACCCTCCAAGAACATATTTCTTTGTGATTTACAGTAACTTGATTTCCAGAATTTGAAATTCCTGAAGCACCTTTGGTTGAGATCCAGCAACAAAGAGAACAATAACTCTTTCTATCAGACACTAAGGTTTGACTGTGACTATATTTCAAGCTCTTGCTTGAGCTTAGAGCCTAGTAGGTGTGCTTTACCACCAGATACAGACAAGCACCAAACAAAACAAAACAAAAAATATTACTATATCAAAGTTGTAGTAAATTCCCTCAACCCACGGATCCAAGCCTTCACAAGACTATTGGGTTTTTCTCATCTTTCTGCCCTTGTGTTTCTGTCATGAGAACAAAAAACAAAATTAACACACATGCAAAAGCAGAAATGATAATAGATCAAATAACCAGAGCAGTAACAACATGAAAAACTATATATTTTTTTCAACTAATGAATATTATTTGATTGAAGCTGCTGATAGGCAGTAATTCATGTTAGGTTTTATGTCTTCTATGTCTACTGCTATCTACACTAAGCAGTGTAAAGCTGCAGCATCAATTTGTTCAATAATAGTTTAGAAAAATTACTATAATAATAATAATAATTAAAGTTCCAGTGTAAAATTGTCCAAATCTGTTGTAGATATTGACCAAACTGCATTATATCCACCATATAAGACATAGAAAATGCTGACTGAGATCAAATTTTGGCAGCTGATTATATCACCTCAACCTCATTCATAACTATGACTTTCACAGCATTCCGGTCCATGTCTATTGTTTAGACTATCTCAGATCAGAATGCTTATAAAGATCTGCGGTTGCTACCCCACAAGGCTTGCTTTTTCACTGGAAGTTAGCTGCCTGGCCTGGCGGTGTTGGGTAACCCTGAGTCAAAGCTCTGTGGCTTGTCTTGGTGTAAACAGATGGTCTCAGCTCTGATGAGTAGTTTCTGATCTCACCCAGATAGGGATTCGGGCCGTCAGATGAGATTTCCAAGCTCTACAGAGGTGAGACGACTGATTCGGTTTGAAATATGTGGAGTGTAAATAAAGGCCCAGGTCCTATTTCCTACTTGGGAGAAGTTCTGTTCAGATAATCACCTTCGCACTGTGTCCAGAGTGATGAGCTCTAATGTAGGAGCTAATGGTATTGTGCACGTGTAGTGATCTCACCTCTTGGCACCTATTACATATCTTTAAATTTAACATAAGAAATAGGGGAAGAGAAGAATAGTATTAGAAGCTTCCTTGATTGGTCAGTAGCTCTTTATAAAGACAGAATTGTTCAAAGAACTCTAAATCTGAATAACAATCACTTCAATATTCTTAACTTCTTAATGCCCATCAAAAGTGGTTTAATGTAGTATAAAAACATGGCTAATAAGCTAATTCTAAAAGTAGCATTTTAAGAATCTGAGAATGTGTGAAGAAACTGTCACAAAATAATCAAACTAAGTTCTTTATAAATCTGAAGAATCTTGAGTCATTATTGTTTTATTTTTTAACTCATAATAATGCCACATAAAGAAGAGACTGTTGTTGTAAGACACACTTGAAAAATTGTGAATCTATCCTCTATTAAACTCACAAGTCCTCAGATTCATCTAGTGACCCATTGGAGGGGTCCAGACCCCACGTTGGGAACCACTGGCATACAGTACACCATTCATCTTCCTCCTTGCAACTACTTTTCAAGAAGTGCAGGACATGGCCTAAATATGATCCAATAATATCCTTGACCCTCCCTTTGTCCACCATAACCTTGCATGCCTCATACACTGACGGCATTCTTCCATTTTATGAAGACAGTTTGAGAACAGTGCATATTCTCTGGACAAGAGATGAGGAAGGAAGAAGGACTTTCCAAGTGGGATGAAATGATCATCCCTTTAGGTATTCAACTCCTAGAGCTCACAAGCTTGACGAGGACCAGAGAATCCAAACAAAGCTGCTTAATAAAATGAAAATATGCCTCCTGATCTCTCCACCTTGCTTTTTGGATGGGAGACGGGGGAGGAGGGGGGTGGGTGGGTCGGAGGGTTTGTGTGAATTGTATTTGATCACACTGGACCTTTAATAGAATCTCTCCTCACATTTTCCATCCATAGACGTTGAGGCGCTAGCAGACCATCACATCATTACAAGGGCTTTGATAGCCATACCTCTGTTATAAAGGAAAGTAGGCAATGTGCCCTTACTGTGTGTGTGTCTGTGTCTCATCTGCCAATTTTGCCCATTTGAGTGTGCCAAGGTGTGCTTATGAAATATAAGATCTAGTCAACGTCTACCATTTGTTATTGATTTTTTTTTTTCTTCTATCACTTAACTGTTAAAACTGTTCACCGACACTTCAAGATAATCCAAAACCTATTAAGTCCTGTGGGTTGTTTAAGCATTGTTATTCTGTAAATTTACACATTAGTTTGTTGATACATTCATTTTATGTCATTGTGTCATTTGCATTGCATTGCACCTTGATACTGCTGGTTTGCAGAAGTTTTTCATGTGTCACACATAAATGTCATGTTTTATATTTTCCAGACTTTTGCATATTTTTTATTTCAAGTATTTTCCAACTCTTCTTTCTATGCTTCTGATATTCTTGTTATTCTTGGCTTTATTTTGACAGCGGACAGGACATAAAAATTATGACATACATAAAATACAGATTCAGATTTTGATTCTGATATGGAAGAGAGAGAAGGGATGACAAAAACAAAAGTCCACAGACGCACTCAAACCGGAGATGTTACAACTGCATGGTCATTGTCTTAAAAGCCTCAGCCACCAGGATGTCCTCAAACCTAATAATATTATATTGCATGTATAAAATGTATCATTTTTTCCAAACTTAGAGAAGTGGGTTTGCAAAGGATTTCTGGTTTGAATCCTTTTCTTTTGAATCTCAGACTCTAAGTTCCTTCAAATACTCCCAGTGGATATTCTAAACTAATTAATGGAAGTGTGATTATGTATGAATGTGAAGCAATGCAGTGCTGGATGTATGTGAAGGAAGTGGAGACAATCTGTGACTCCACACTCTTTCATCAACAGTTTCATGTATTTCATGTTTTCCAAATAAACTTTTCTACCTGAAAAAACACAACATTTCATTACTCGAATGCATAGCACTCTATACATGCATATATAAGTATACATATAGTCAGACATGTGATCAATACAGCAAAAAGGCTCTTATTGCCCCTAAATGTTAGGTTTGTTCCTCCAGGGCCCTGCTATAATTCTGTATTAACAACTTAATGCCTCCATTAGGACAAAGTGTCATCTTACCAAATCAATACGGACATGTCTGACAGTCCCCACGACTCTGTCTGTCTGTCTATATGTCCCCTGCTAACTGCTCATGTCATTAGTGAATTACAGCGGCCACTTCCCTGAACTGTTTGGACGGCTGTAACAAGAGAGGAAGTCAGAATCAGAAAGAATGAAAACGCAGCTGATACTGCGTGGCTTGTTAATGTCGTTTTCCCTCTGATGACAATCATCGGAAGTGGAACGGTTCTATCATTTCTGATTCTAGCAGTAATCTCCATCCTGTTCCTGAAGGCTCTCACTAGCCCTGTAAAACTCCACATACATACAAATGCACATGTTGACCTGACCAGGAAAAGTCTCACAAAACTGTCTCATGCATGCCAACCGAACTTTGTCACTGTACACTTTCTCATTTATCTAGAACAGCACATTTAAAGCACACATGTGAGCAAGGATTTGTTCCCTCCTCTGCACACACACACACACACACACACACACACTCACACACACACACAGACACACAAACAATAATGTCCCCATGAAAGGAGGGCTGAGATCTAAGGAGACCTAACCAAATTTGACAGTCAACAGCCCTGTTAAAGCAGGCCCCGCTGCAACCAAACACAGCGGTAATTGTAAATGTCAGGCAGAATTAACACAAAAATAAATAGCTTTACATTCCTTATGTGTATATATGAGACGGAGGAAGAGAGAAGCATTACAGGACAGCCATAAGACACAGCCTTACACAAGTCAGTCATCAACTAGCTACACAGCTTGAATTCTGTATAATTTTAATCTTAAAGGGAATATGACCTGTGCTCATAAGCATCCAATTATATGTTGAGACTATATATAAACAGATTACTCAGATGTGAACCATGTAACATTTATGGCTTTTAAACATAATACTGTACATTTACTATACTATTACACTTGCATGTATTTTCCACATTCTCTTCCTCAGCATGATCACTTTGCAAATGAAATCACTCACAATAAAAGAAGTAACCCATTGGCTGGACTCTTCTTCTGCATTCCTGCTGGACTAGTGTGGTATGACTGACTGACTGGCTGACTGGCTGGCTGGCTGACAGACGCACTGTGGTAAAATCTGAACTGGTTTACTTTGGGGAAAGGCCGGAAAGAACTTGTCATGTCTCCTCCGCTGACATGGAAACACACAAGAGGAAAGAGGAATAAAGTAGAGAGAGAAAAAAGAGAGAGAGAGACACAGAGTGTGTGAGAGATAGAAATCTTGCTTTATGCACTATGTGCAAGCATTCATGCATGCAGGCCTTATGGTCTCAGCAGTACGTCTGCTT